>NC_060270.1:135851951-135861095 GCF_021613505.1 Equus quagga
TTATGACTAAAAGGAAAAAGGGATGAATAGCAAAGATGTAAAGATAATATAAGAGGGCAGAAAAAACAAAAATACCCCAACAATATGAGAAACATTAGAAAACTGCAGATTGATCACAGGAAACGGGACATAAACATTAAGGACAGTTTTAAAAAGGAATATGACATTGGTTAATATCCAGCACCCAAAAGGTTTAAAGTAATTTTTGAATGGTGAAGAGATATAAGCATTTGGAGTAAAAATGATCTATAATAAATATAAAACTACAAACTATTACTTATATTTTTGTTATTTTTAGAGTACCAAAGTGACATAAAAGCATCATAAAATTGAATGTACTAATCCTGTCCTTCAGAGAAGCGCGGCTGGTATCAGGTGTAGCGAACAAAGCTAACAGCTCCCTAAGATTTAACACATTATCAGTTACAGAACAGGAAATTCAGACACTGGGATTCAAAGGTAGAGCCCTCTCAGTGCAAACAGCGATCTTCCATTAAGCACTGTGCAATCCTACTAGTGTGAAGGCTACAAACCAAACTCAACGCTCCAGAACGAGAAGCAGCATCCTCATTAACGTGGGGGTATGGAGGGCAGGGGATACAATGTTGTTCCTTTTAACATTTTTGAAACTTACTGATTTCACACTGATTCCAGGAAAGAAGCCATTGATGACAACATGAACGGAATCTTGCAGCATGGAGGTTCGAAACCTTTCTAGTAAATCTCTCTTAGAACCCAAACCATAAAGGACAATGTTGAACCCCAGGCTGTTAGGAAAGACAGCATTCATGAAATTAAAGTTCAGTACCTCTTACTGCCAATTTTATCAACAACCAGTCTCCTTAATTTAAGCTCATGAAGAATACAGGAAGAACTGGGATGGCTAAGCAACTATCCGATTCCCAACTTACAGGAGCTAAAAGCACCATTTTATTATCATACACCAAGCCTGCAGCTTCAACTCCAGCAGCCTTCTCTCCAGCTCCTGTTCCCTTCCAGACAGGTGCCTGGAGGCCAGGGAGAATACGGTAGGTACAAGGCACTAGAGAGCCTTACAGGCTGGGGCAGAGTTCTAACTGACAGATTAAACTGGAAAGGTAAGCAGGGGCCAGGTCACGAAGGTCTTGTTAAGTCAACTGAGACATTAACTAGATTTTGTTCCAAGGACAATGAGCATTTAAAAGTAACTAGTCAGGGGCTGGCCCGGTGGCGCAGCAGTTAAGTGCACACGTTCCACTTCAGCGGCCCAGGGTTCGCCGGTTCGGATCCCGGGTACAGACAAAGCACCGTTTGGCAACCCATGCTGTGGTAGGTGTCCCACATATAAAGTGGAGGAAGATGGGCACGGATGTTAGCTCAGGGCCAGTCTTCCTCAGCAAAAAGAGGAGGATTGGCAGTAGTTAGCTCAGGGCTAATCTTCCTGAAAAAAAAAAAGTGACTAGTCAGATGTTATCTGAAAAGTAACATGGTCTCTTCAGACAGATCACACTGGCTGAGTAGGGGGAATGGATAGAAAGGAGGGACAAAACTGCCAAAGAAGGGCTGGCCCAGCAGCGCAGCAGTTAAGTTCGCACACTCTGCTTTGGTGGCCTGGGGTTCACTGGTTCGGATCCCAGGTGCAGACAGGCATCACTTATGGAGCCATGCTGTGGCAGGCATCCCACATATAAAGTAGAGAGAGATGGGCATGGATGTTAGCTCAGGGCCAATCTTCGTCAGCAAAAAAAGAGGAGGATTGGCAGTAAATGTTAGCTCAGGGCTAATCTTCCTCAAAACAAACAAAACAAAACTGCCAAAGACTATGGACTTGAATTAGATGTCATGGGGAAAAATGTAAGATGTCAAGAGCTTTGTAGGTCAGATCAACAGGATTTGGAGAGTGATTAGATGTGGAAGGTGAGAGAAAGGGAATTTTTAAGAATAACTCAGTTTTTGGCACAGGCACAGGCAACATGAATGGGGTGACATTCACTGTGCTAGGGAGCAGGGGCAGGTGGGAATGCCAGGTTTAAGATGAGTTAAATTTTATGCATATTAAATTATTTATGGGACATCTACTTGGAAACCTCCAATATACATTCAGATATCCATGTCTGCTGCCGAGGAGTAGGATCTGGGCTGAGCTGGAGATTCAATTATGGGAGTCATTCACATAAAGAAAACAACAGAAGCCAAGAGACTGAAGGAGACGACCCAGTAAACCGAGCACTAGGGGTCAAGCTAAAGTTCAACTCCGTGATTGTCTAGGGAGGCCAAGCAGAAACAGTATTTATGCAATGTGCTGTAGCCATGCAGGATAGCCTGGAAATAGAAGAAGAGAAAAGAGAGAACCCCCAAAGGTAGAGATTAGCAAGGCAGAAGCAGCAGAAAAAAGAAGCAAGGGAATTCAGAGAGCTAGCAAGTCGACTGGAGCAGTTGACTGAGGTCTCGGCTGGAGAGCAAAGCAACTCGAGCCATGGGAGCCGACACACTAGAAGGAAGAATTGCTGGATGGGGGACGGGAGTAGAGCGAAGACCTGCTTTATAATTCCTAATGAACAGGTGCATAAGTAGTTATTGAGAGAAGCTGAGGTCCTAGCAGAGAAGATAATCATTCTCTTACTAGCATAACCCTTTGATGTATTATTGGCAAACGAACATCAGGATCAATTGGGGAAAACTGTGGCCATTTCTATGCTCTTACTACTTTGTGGACCTGCCTTCTAACTTACCCCAGTGACTATGTAACTGTGAATGTGTATGTATATTAACATTAGCATACATTGTAAGCATTTCCTTACACTAAGGCCATTTTTTAAAATACAAGTATAAAAGTAATTATAGAAAAAACTATTTTTTTTTGAAGATTGGCCCTGAGCTAACATCTGTTCATCTCTTACCACTCTTCCTCCTTTTTTTTTTCCTCCTCAAAGCTCCAGAGCATAGTTGTATAGCCTAATTGTAAGTCATTTTAGTTCTTCTATGTGGTATGCCACCACAGGACAGCCAGATGAGTGGTGTGTAGGTCCTTGCCTAGGATCTGAACTGGCAAACCCTGGGCTGCCAAAGCAAAGAATGTGAACTTAACCACTCGGCCACGGGGCCAGCCACTATGTTTTAATTTTAATCATTCTTTTAGGTATTTTAACAGAGACTTAAAATTTAACCTGAGGTATCTGAAAAATGATAAAGTTGAAGAACTATTCTACGAAATAATTTTAAAATTGTAAAATGTTTATAGGACTGATCTCACGAAATTCTCATGGTCTATAGCACATGTATACAGAATGAGATTAGAAGAAATATACATTCTTTCATTTGAGGAACTTTGCTGTGGAAAACTGGATTAAAATCTAATTGATATATTTGTCAACCTTGAAAAATTAGGTATTCAAATATTTTATGAGTAATAGCATATAATTCTAAGAAAGGCTATTTTACAAATGATTTTCACATGTGATCAACTTAGAAAAGATAAATTTCTTGAAAATTGTAGAATCTCTGAGAAGAGTCACACAATAATATGACATTTCCGTATTTGAGTCATAAAATTGGGAAAACATCTATTTTTTCAAATTTTTATACATAAATAAAAATTTATATCAAGTTCATTGCAAGAAGATTAAATGTGAAATTGCTTTGATTTTTAACATAGACACATAAATATTATATTATTCTTTGTTTTACAAGGGTATCAACGATAATAGTACTTACTGTAACTGCAACATCCATTTATGAAATAATTGTTCATACTGTTGATTTAGTTGTTTAAGTTCAGCAGAAAAGGAAGGAGCAACCTTGCTCAATAAGTTACGCAAAGTTTGCTTGAAAAAAAGGGAGAGAGGAAAGAAAATCATTCTCAAACTGCATACATCAACTCAATCCAAACTAAAGATATTGCCTTAGAGGTAGAGGTTAGGAGAAGCCCTCAGTGGAAATAGGACTTTAATCAGGTTTGGTAATGAGTGCATCAACAAAATACACAAAATATTTCAAATGTGATTTAAATATTTGTTGACTTAAAATTTTTAAAACTTGGGGCCGGCCCCGTGGCCGAGTGGTTAAGTTCGTGCGCTCCGCTGCAGGTGGTCCAGTGTTTCGTCAGTTCGAATCCTGGGCGCGGACATGGCACTGCTCATCAAACCACGCTGAGGCGGTGTCCCACATGCCATAACTAGAAGGACCCACAACTAAGAATATACAACTATGGGGGCTGGCCCCGTGGCCGAGTGGTTAAGTTCGCGTGCTCCGCTGCAGGCGGCCCAGTGTTTTGTTAGTTTGAATCCTGGGCGCGGACATGGCACTGCTCATCAGACCACGCTGAGGCAGCGTCCCATATGCCACAACTAGAAGAACCCACAACGAAGAATACACAACTATGTACCCGGGGGCTTTGGGGAGAAAAAGGAAAAAATAAAATCTTTAAAAAAAAAAAAAAAATTTTAAAACTTTCTTTTTAGTACAAATATTTAATAACACTAGAGAATTTTTTACTAAGTTTTAACTAGAACCATTTACATGATTATAAATTCCACATATAAGGCTTTAATTTCTAAAAAGATCGTTACCATAAGGAGATGACTAAACCTGCCTCCCAGCTTTGCCAATAAATCCAGACAGACGTTTTTTTGGTGAGGAAAATTAGCCCTGAGCTAACACCTATGCCGATCTTCCTCTCTTTTATATGTGGGTCGCCGCCATGGCATGGCTGACAAGTGGTGCAGGCCTGCGCCTGGGATGTGAACCTACGAACCCAGGCTGCTGAAGCTGAGCGTGCCAAACTCAACCACTACGCCACAGGGTTGGCCCCCAGACAGACTTTTAAAAACCTACGGATTTGAAAAAAATGTAAAAGCTTAAGGTAATAGTTTAATGTTAATTCTCAGAAAAAATCAAATGTTCTTTATAATTTACCATTATCATTAGTAAAATAAACTTGCATCACTGCTCCTCTTCCAAAAGCTATTTCTAACAAATGCTTTATCTTCGATAAGTATGGCAAAGAGTTTAAAACAATAACGTAAACAAACTGAGTAAAGTAAACTGCCCTGTACTCAAAACTTGGAAATTCATGCTGGTGAACGAAACACAGCTCACTTTTTGAAATGAAATCTCTAGCAAAAGCTGTATATGCATTTTTATCCTGGCACTACCATGCTTTCATGATTCTACCCTTAAATAAAATATTCTTTTAATATTGAAGACTAGAGTTGCAATCATCATTCCAGGCACTCTGGCCTGTACAGTTTTTATTTATCTACAAACTTAAAGAAAACCAGGAGAAGTTCTAAGTAAAACTGTTGAGTAGTTTTAAAAAAATTTCTCTCATTCCTTCTGAAGTTTAGAGACCTGAAAAAGCAGAGAAACGCTAGCATCATTTCCAGTAGTCATTTATACTGGGTTATCAGAGCATACTCACACCTGAGTGTGGACTCTGGAACGTTATCTCACCTATGAACTTTCACGGCAAACTTTAGTGTCTGTGGAGAAGCATACTATAGCGCCTGCGGGGAACCACAATATAGCCTCTGTGGAAAAGCACACTATTGGCCCCAGGACTTCCCCTCTCCCCATATCTATACCCGTTGCCATGTGACTTTGCAGTCCGGGTTGAATCTCGTTGCCTGCTCTTTGACGTTGTTTTCAGCCCTGTGACTTGCTGTGGCCATTACGATGAGGCAGAAGTGACACTGAGCCAGTTTTGAGACCAGGCTTTAAGAGGTCTTATGTTTTTCCACTTCTGTTCTCACATCTCTGACATTAACATGAGAAGAACGTGGCTCAGCTAGCCTGCTAGTCCAAGGAGGGAGAGAGACAAACGGAGCAAATCCTAGATGAGCCAACACCCAGCTGACCCGCTGACACGGGAAATAACTGCTTATTGACACATGCTGCTGAGCCTGCATTGGTAAGCCATGGCCACATCAATGAGACTTCCCCTGTCCTCATTATCTGCTACAGGCGTTTTCTTTCATCCTCCCAGAGGTCTGTTTGTCTCCAGGTCCCATGAAGTCGTCCTCTGACCCAGATCCATTTATCCTTCTCCCATGTTGCTTATATAAAAATATATGCACTAAACAGATGCTGGTGCCATCTCGTCCCTGGAACACCTGGGCTCCTTGACTCACACTTTCAGCTAGTTTCTGGGCTTAGTCTGAGTGCCAACGAGCTAGGTGAGCAAAAAAAAAAACCCACCACATAGTACCATGTCATCCAGGTCTCAGAAGCATACCCTATATTCTCTCACCACTTTTCCATACCTTGAAAACTCTGTCAAAAGCCCTGTACACCTTAGAAAATTGAACTAAATTCTAATTTGCAGAGAATAATGAAATCTTGATACTCTTTGAGCCAATAACAATCTCTTCTTGACTTAGATTATCAACTCCACTTTCTACTGAAAGATTTTATTACTCAGATGGTTCTGTCTCCTCTCTTAGGGAGATATAAGTCAAAACCCCAACAAGTGTAACTGTACGGTATTCTGTATAAAATGAGATACTGAAATCACAGTATATAGTAACCTTACTACCCTACTGTGCTCGGCAGGTTTTCCATGATATCAAGAAGCAGAACACTCTCAGTTTTTTGTAAGGTTTGTAACTGAAAGAGGCCGGTCACAGCCTTTGTTTTATGACCAGTGTGAGGTTCAGTGAACATATGTGTTAAATGAATAGCAAAGATTAATGGTACATGGATAGCAAAGAAAGCATGACCCAAATGATTATTACAAATCCTGAAGAAATGATAAGAGAAAAAAATGTATAATTATAGTATGTCAAACAGAATTCTAATCCAGTGAAGCACCTACCATTTACATAACAAAATACGTAATAGTTACATCACAGTAATTTGTGTTTCGTTTGATCAGGACAGTAATTCTGCTTGCGTACACTTACTCTTCAAAATTGCTGCTTTATGTAGTATATTTTTCAGTTCACAGTAAGAAAAATTTAGAAGTAACATTTCTTACAACATACCTGATCCAGCTTAGGTCTCTTTAGTTTCTGCAGCGTTCTATCAGAGGTTAAAACTTTTGAACTGCTATGAGCTTCAAAATACTCTTCTACTAAGTCACTCTGAAAGCGGACAGAGCAAAGTCACTTCTTACTTTCAGATATTTGTTTTCTATCAAAACCAGACAGTAATATTAGTGTAAATTAGGATATGTGAAAGTCTTCATTTGGCAGTCAATATTTTCTTTTTGAAGCAACAACACAGATTAAGGACCAAGCAAATTTAATTCTAGTAATAAAACTGAGTAACTCTTAAGATCATAAAAGTTAAAGAAATGACTAGATTGAAGTAATCTGTTCCCAAAAATGATTCCTAAGTTCCAACAGATAATTTCCATTTAGATTTTGGAAAAGAAAAGGGTTTTACCTATCAGGACCTTTTTTTTGCCTCACACAGTCCTAACAAATCCCTTAATATTAGTACAGTTGAAAAACTGTGAAAATGAGGAAGACATCACCAGCAAGGTAAAAACAGCTTTGTGTACTATTCCAGTAGACACTACTGGCTCACTCTTTGTTCTACTGACCTGGCGCAGGACTAACCTCCACGGTGGTAAGGAAGAGAGGGAAAGCCCTTCAAACAGCAGGCTTCCTAGACTGCTCTGAATATTTACACAGAACACCAGGATAATCAGCCTTTTTTCCAACCATGGTGTCTGCAATGTCCTTCCAAACAACTCACTGTGGATCCACAGCCAGATCATTTATTGCTTACACTGAGCTGACTACATCAACCACGTTACAACAACAAAACGATATAAAAAGGTATAAACTGAGAGGTCCTGCTTCCAATGATCCAACCACTATTTATTTATGTAAAAGCTTATTTTTATACAACTGAATTGAGATGTCACCGTTAGCACGCACTGTGGTGTTGATACATGAATATGGATGCAGACACTCCAGGATAGACAGTCCAGAAATAGACACAAATATACATGAGAATTTATGTGAAAGGCTGAGAAAATACAGAAAAGTGAAGAAAAAATTATGGTCATCCCCCCATTTGGATCTCTTTTCTTAGGGTAGCTTATCTTAAGACGTTACACAACTTTTCTTTAAGGCTAAAGTCTCTTCACTTACTGTTTTATCTCTTTTCATTTTCTTAGAAGGCGTTTCTTTGCAAACAGGAGCTGAAACTACTCTATTCTGAGCTTGACTCTTTGGGCGCAGTATGACTTCATTAGCATCCTCTTCACATTCTTGTGCCACTCCTTCATCATCCTCTGAGTTGGAAGCAGAATATTCACTTTCACTGTCACAATGAGACCTTGGAACTGTGGGGGTAAAGCAAGGAAGAAAATTTCCAATTTGACAAGAGAGGCACTGCAGAGTGACAGGAAGAGTGTGGGCTGTGAAGTAAGAGAGCTTGACTGATGGTTTTCTCATGATTGCTGATGATTTCACTTTCACCAGAGCTAGTTATGAGACTTTTCTGACCACCAGTTTCCTCACTTTATCAAATGAGGCTAACAGTGCCTAATTTAATAAACCATTGTGAAGATTACATTGATATGTATGGAAAGGAACCAACAATGCCCGACACACAGGAACTGTGGCAGACACTATCACACCTAACACTATTCTCTTTCTTCCTTGAAACAGAACTCCAATGTTGTAAAATGTGGCAATGTGCTTCACCCTAAGGGATAGATAATCATGGTAATCATCTTTTTCTTTGCCAGATACTTGCTTTCCCAGTCTCCTTAGCAACTAGGGTTGGCTATATAACCCTTTCACCAGTGAAACTTGAGGTGAAATTTGCTGAAAGCTTCTGGGAAAGATTTTCCTCATTGAAGAAGGAAAGCCCCTTATTTATACCCATAGCTTAAAGCCATGGAAGCCATTCTGCAATGTGAAGTATCAAATCTAAAGATGAAAAATGCTAGTGGCAAAGCAAAAAGATAAGAACATGGGTCCTTCATGACACTGTTGAGTCACTACATCAACCATGGAACTGTGTATCCCTCAACATCTTATGGTGTGAGAAATGGCTACGGCTTAAGCCATGTGGTAGAATTTCCTGTTGCTGCTTACTGAAAGTGCAGTCCTAACTGAGATGGTGCTCAGTAAATGGCAACCACTGTCACAAGTACCACTAATCCACAAAGCACAGTCCTAACTGAGACGGCGCTCAGTAAATGGTAAC
>NC_060270.1:135861105-135987393 GCF_021613505.1 Equus quagga
CACAAAGTGCAGTCCTAACTGAGACGGCGCTCAGTAAATGGTAACCAGTGTCACAAGTACCACTAGTCCACAAAGTGCAGTCCTAACTGAGATGGCGCTCAGTAAATGGTAACCACTATCACAAGTACCACTAGTCCACAAAGCGCAGTCCTAACTGAGTCAGCACTCAGTAAATGGTAACCGCTGTCACAAGTACCACTAGTCCACAAAGTGCAGTCCTAACTGAGACGGTGCTCAGTAAACGGTAACCACTGTCACAAGTACCACTAGTCCACAGGCACACTCCATCTCAGAGTTGATACAAGAATTCTATTTTTAAACAAACCATAGCCACTTCAACCACTCCGCAGAAATAATAATGCTAGTTTTACACTCATAAAGATAAAAGTAGTTTTACACTTAAAGAAATAAGTATAAAACTATTATAAAAAATTAACTTCCAAAATATGAGTGAAATAACTTAACTAAATCACTATATTTATTTTGACTAATAGATATATTTCAGAATATCCAGAGTTAGCATATAACAAATATAGATACTAAAAGAGAAAAAAAGAAAGCTTGGGAGTGACATCAACATCATGGTGGAGTGAACTTGCCTGTGACTCTCTCCCCTCCAACATACAACAAAAAGGGGCAACATACTCCAACAGAACACATTCTAACAACACAAAAACCTCAGAGAGACATGCAGCCACATGACAGTGGGTGGAGAGGCTGCAGTCCCCTGGGAGGAGTTGGAAGAGGGTAAGAGAGAACTTCACTTCCTCCCCTAAAGACTGCGGTCACTGCCGTGGGAGGTTCCATGAGGGAAGGAGTGTGGGAGGGGCCGTGGGTTCACTGGATCACCCACGACTCCCATGGCCCGTGCAGCCTAGAGGGAAGCCCTCTAACAGGGTGAAAGCTTTCACACAGGGTTACCTCATCAAGCCATGACCCCAGGAGACCAGATAGCAAGATGTGATCAAGAAATCCTGGAGTGCATGCAGGAGAAAGAGCCCCTCCCCCGACCTGCACTGCGCCATCTCAGCTGAAGGTGTGGGGGGAGGGAGGGGGCGCAGCACTCAGAATACGTGGCTCTCAACCCCCATCCAGTGGCGATAGGCTGTAACTGCAACCGAATAATATCAGAATGAGAAAGAGCTGACCTTCCAACATCAGAGACTGCATCAAATCTCCAGACCAGAGAGAAAACAACAAGCACCCAGAACTCAGTCCTGGGGACACAGAAATGTGTAAGCTAAATGACAATGAATTCAAAATAGCTATCATCAAAAAAGTCAATGAGGTAAAAGAGAATGTAGAGAAACAATTCAACGAGTCCATGAGCTACTTCACAAAAGAGATTCAACCTACAAAGAAGAATCAATCAGAAATACTAGAGATGCAAGACACAATGGAAGAGAGAAAACAAAATATGGATTCCCTGAATGCTCGAGTGGACATCACAGAGGATCAAATCAGAAAAATCGAAGATAGACATGTTGAAATGCTCCAGACACAGGAGGAAAGAGAACTAAGACTAAAAAGAAATAAGAAAGCCTCCAAGAAATATCCGACTCAGTGAGGAAATGCAACATAAGAACATAGGTATTCAAGAAGGTGAAGAGGAGAATGGAGCAGAAAGTGTGGTCAAAGAAATAATGGCAGAGAACTTCCCAAATCTAGGGAAAGACAGGGAAATATGTGTGGAAGAAGGTTCCAGATCTCCTAGATTTGCCACTGTAAAAAGATCTACTGCAAGGCATATAGTAGTAAAACTGGAAAAAGATGAATGACACAGAAAGAATACTCAGGGCAGCAAGGCAGAAGAAAATAACCTACAAAGGAACCCTTATCAGACTTTCAGCGGATTTCTCTGCAGAAACCTTACAAGCTAGGACAGATTGGAACGACATATTCAAAACTTTAAAAGATAAAAATCGTCAGCCAAGAATACTCTATCCAGCAAAAATATCCTTCAGATATGAGGGAGAAATTAAATCTTTCCCAGACAAACAAAAGCTAAGGGACTTCGTAGCCACGAGACTCCCCTACAAGAAATCCTCAAGAAGGCCCTCACACCTGAAAAGAGAAAAAGAAGAAAGGGGTCACAAAACACAGAGTAAGGAGACACATAGAATCAGAATAGGATAGCAAATATTCAACTATAGCATTAGGATAAAGGGAAGGAAAACACCAAAAACAACGACAATCTTGTCACTTTAACTAGAAACTCACAACACAACTTAGAATAAGATATGAGAAAAACAACTTAGGAGGGGAGGAGGGAAGGGACTGAATCGGTTCAGACTAAGGAAATAAGAGGCCATCAGAAAATGGACTATCCTGGGGCCAGCCTGGTGGCACAGTGGTTAAGTTTTCACATTCTGCTTCAGCAGCCGAGGGTATGCTGGTTCGGATACTGGGTGTGGACATGGCACCACTTGGCAAGCCATGCTGTGACAGGCGTCCCACGTGTAAATTAGAGGAAGATGGGCATGGATGTTAGCTCAGGGCCAAACTTCCTCAGCAAAAAGAGGAGGATTGAGAGTGGATGTTAGCTCAGGGCTAATCTTCCACTAAAAAAAAAAAAAAGAAAGAAAGAAAATGCACTATATTATACACAAGACTCTGAATACAAACTTCAGGGTAGCCACTAAACTAAAAAGCAGAACAGAGACACAAAAAATAAATAAGGAAAAAACAAAGAAACACATCATAAAAAACTACATAATTCAATGGGTAGACCAAAATGCACAGGCCAAGAAACAAAGGAAATGCAGGAAAACCGGAAAACGACTGATAAAATGACAGCAGTAAGCCCTCATATGTCAATAATCACCCTAAACGTAAATGGATCGAATTTTCCAATAAAAAGACACAGAACGGTGGTATAGATTAAAGAACAAGACCCAACAATTTGCTGCCTCAAGGAAACATATTTCAGCTCCAATGACAAACACAGGGTCAGAGTAAAGGGGTGGAAGACGATACTCCAAGCTAACGGCAAACAAAAGAAAACAGGTGTTGCCATACTTATATCAGACAAAGGTGACTTCAAGATAAGACAGGTAAAGAGGGACAAAAAGGGGCAGTATATAATGATCAAAGGGACACTCCATCAAGAAGAAAAAACGCTTATAAATATCTATGCACCCAACACAGGAGCATCAAAGTTCATAAAGCAACCATTAACAAACATAAAAGAAGACATTAAAAATAACACAATAATAGTAGGGGACCTCAACACCCCACTCACATCATTGGACAGATCATCCAGACAGAAAATCAACAAGAAAACAGTGGAATTAAACAAAAAACTAAACCAGCTGGACTTAATAGATATATATAGAACACTCCATCCAAAAACAGCAGATTACACATTCTTCTCAAATGCACACGGAACATTCTCAAGGATAGACCATATATTGGGAAACAAGGCAAGCCTCAACAAATTTTAAAAAATTGAAATAGGGGCCAGCCCTGTGGCAAAGTGGTTAGCTCACACGCTCTGCTTCAGGGGCCTACGGTTTCGCTGGTTTGAGTCCTGAGTGCGGACACGGCACCACTCATCAGGCCATGCTGAGGTGGTGTCCCACATGCCAAAACTAGAAGGACCCACAACTAAAAAAATATACAATTATGTACTTGGGGGATTTGGGGAGAAAAAGTAGAAAAAAAAAAAAAGATTAGCAACAGTTGTTAGCTCAGGTGTCAATCTTTAAAAACTAAGTTCAAATAATAACAAGCATCTTTTTCAATCATAATACTATAAAGCCAGAAGTTAATTAAAAGAAAAAACCTGAGAAAGGAACAAAGATGTGGACACTAAACAACATGCTACTGAACAAGCAATGGAACATTGAAGAAATTAAATGAGAAATCAAAAAATATCTGGAGGCAAATGAAAATAATAACATACCATATCAACTCATACGGAATGCAGCAAAAGCCTATACATCGCAATACAGACACACCTGAATAAACAAGAAAAATCCCAAATAAGCAATCTCAAATTACACCTAACTCAAAGAAGAACAAAGACCGAAGTCAGCAGAAGGAGAAAAATAATAAAAATCAGAGCAGAAATGCTATTGAAACAAAAAAGGCAGTAGAAAGGATCAATGAAACACAGAGCTGGTTCTTTGAGAAGACAAGTAAAAACTGACAAACCCCTAGCCAGACTTAAAAAGAGAAAAAGAGAGAAAGCTCAGATAAACAAAATCAGAAATGAAAAAGGAGAAATAACAACAGACTCCACAGAAATACAATGGATTATAAGAGAATACTATGAAAAACTATATGCCAACAAAATGTAACCTAGAGGAAATGGATAAATTCTTAGACTCTTACACTCTCCCAAAGCTAAATCAAGAAGAAGCAGACAATCTGAAGAGACCAATCTCAAGGAAAGAGATTGAAACAGCAATCAAAAGCATCCGAAAGAATAAAACTCCAGGACCAGAAGGCTTTCCTGGGGAATTCTACCAAACTTTCAGAGAATATTTAATACCTATCCTTCTCAAGCTATTCCAAAAAATTAGGGAGGATGGAAGACTTCCTAACACATTCTACGAGGCCAACATCAACCTGATACCAAAGCCTGACAAGTACAGCATGTAAAAGGAGAACTACAGGCCAATATCGCTGGTGAACATAGGTGCAAAAATTCTCAACAAAATTTTGGCAACCCAAATTCAGCAATACATCAGAAGGATCATACATCACGATCAAGTGGGATTCATACCAGAGACACAGGGATGGTTCAACATCCGCAAATCAATCAACATGATAGACCACATCCAAAAATTGAGGAATAAAAGCCACACGATCATCTCAATAGATGCAGAGAAAGCATTTGACAAGATCCAACAGCCATTTATGATAAAAGCTCTGAACAAAATGGGGATAGAAGGAAATTATCTCAATATAATAAAGGCCATATATGACAAACCCACACCCAACATCATACTCAATGGGCAAAACTGAGCGCCATCCCCCTGAGAACAGGAACGAGACAAGGATGCCCACTATCACCACTCTTATTTAACATAGTACTGGAGGTTTTGGCCAGAGCAATTAGTCAAGAGAAAGGAATAAAAGGAATCCAAATAGGGAGTGAAGAAGTGAAACTATAGCTGTTTGCAGACGGCGTGATATTATATATAGAAAACCCCAAAAGATCCATCAGAAAACTAATAGAAATAATTAACAACTACAGTAAAGTTGCAGGGTATAAAATCAACTTACAAAAATCTGTTGCTTTTCTATACTCCAATAATGAATTTACAGAAAGAGAACTCAAGAATACAATTCCATTTGCAATCGCAACTAAAAGAATAAAGTACCTAGGAATAAATTTAACCAAGGAGGTGGAGGACTTATATGATGAAAACTATAAGACATTACTGAAAGAAACTGATAACGACATAAGGAGATGGAAAGAGATTCCTTGCTCATGGATTGGAAGAATAAACATAGTTAAAATGTCCATACTACCCAAAGCAATCTACAGATTAAATGCAATCCCAATAAGAATCCCAATGACATTCCTCACAGAAACAGAGTAAAGAATCCTAAAATTCATATGGAGCAACCAAAGACCCCGAATTGCTAAGGTAATCCTGAGAAAAAAGAACAAAGCTGGAGGTATCACAATCCCTAACTTTAAAATGTACTGCAAAGCCATAGGATCAAAACGGCATGGTACTGGTACAAAAACAGGCACACAGATCAATGGAACAGAACTGAAGGCCCAGAAATAAAACCACACATCTACAGACAGCTAATCTTTGACAAAGGTGCCAAGAACATACAATGGAGAAAAGATAGTCTCTTCAATAAATGGTGTTGGGAAAACTGGACAGCCACATGTAAAAGAATGAAGGTAGATCACTATCTCATGCCATACACAAAAATAAACTCAAAATGGATCAAAACTTGAAGATACATCCTGAAACTATAAAACTCCTGGAAGATAATATTGGTAGTACACTCTTTGACATCAAACTAAAAAGGATCTTTTCAAATATCATGTCCTCTCAGACAAGGGAAACAAAAGAAAAAATAACCAAGCAGGAATTCATCAGACTAAAGAGCTTCTGCAAGGCAAAAGAAACTAGAATCAAAACAGACAACCCACCGATTGGGAGAAAATATTTGCAAATCATATATATGACAAAGGGTTAATCTCCATAATACACAAGGAACTCACACAACTGAACAATAAAAAGACAAACAACCCGATCAAAAAATGGGCAGAGGAGATGAACATTTTTCCAAAGAAGATATATAGATGCCCAACAAACACATAAAAAGATGTTCAACATCACTGATCATCAGGGAAATGCAAATCAAAACTACACTATGATACCACCTTACACCTGTTAAAATGGCTATAATCACTAAGACTGAAAATAAGAAATATTGGAGAGGGTGTGGAGAGAAGGGAACCTTCATACACTGCTGGTGGGAATGCAAACTGGTGCAGCCACTATGGAAAACAGTATGGAGATTCCTCAAAAAACTAAAAATACTACTACCATGTGACCTAGCTATCCCACTACTGGTTATCTACCCAAACAATTTGAAATCAACAACCCACAGTAACATATGCACCCCTATGTTCACTGCAGCACTATTCACAATAGCCAAGACATGGAAGCAACCCAAGTGCCCACAGACCGATGATTGGATAAAGAAGATGTGGTGTACATATACAATGGAATACTACTCAGCCAGAAAAAAAGACAAATTCATCCTATTTGCAATATGGAAGGACCTAGAGGGAATTATGCTAAGTGAAATAGCCAGTCTGAGAAGGACAAACACCAGATGATTCCACTCATATGTGGAATATAAACAAATACACAGACAAAGAAGCAGTTCAGTGGTTACCAGAAGTGGGGAGGGGGGTGGGCACAGGGGGTGAAGGGGAGCACTTACATGGTGAGAGTCAAGAAATAATGTACAACTGAAATTTCACATTGATGTAAACTATTATGAACTCAAGAAAAAAGAAAAAAGAAAGCTTGGTTTTGTGGGCAGATATAACTTAGCAGATTTAGATTTGCAGTGAATGCTGCCCACAGCAGCGCACAGGTCAGAAGTGGTAGGAGGTACCAGAAAAAGTCTCCTCCTTATTTACATGTACATATCACACATGTAGGTATCCATGTTTGCTGGTGAGAAAGAAGAGGAAGTTTCACCTTTCTCTGAAAAGGATTCTTCTTTGGGGTAAGGACGAAACATAGCATATGGGATGTATTTGACATAAAATAATAATAATCATAATTATATACATCAGTTTTTATTGCTTCAGATATCTGGTCATTTAGTATTATCATTTTAAAGTTGATTAAAAATGTAGTATGAACAGCTCTATGAAATATATACCTTGAAAAGACTACAGTATGGATTTGAGAATCTTAGCTACTATTATTGTCAAGTGGTCAACCCCAAGAAAGGAGCTGATATCTGTCTGAAATATAAAAGTCAACAAGTCATTTGGCCCAAAGTTAAATATTTAAAAGTCTAAAACCATTTTTAATTTCCCAGAAGGCAGGACCCGTGTCTGTTTACTTGGCTTTGTATAGCAATCAGTACAATTATGAATATTCAAAATTATTTCATTATAAAATTTCTAAATAAATCAATAGAACTACTAAAACCATCTCAAAACAAATAAACTAAAAGGCATGTTATTTTATTGGAGAGACATTTCAAGCAACCTCAACATCCATTGATTATAATGTAAAAGACATAGTTCTAAGCATTGGAGTTAAAAATATATAATCCTTGCCCTTATGGAACCTATGGTTTAATGGAGCACATGAACATATCCTTTCTTCCATGACAAGAAATAGCAATAAGTAGTCATAATAATAAAAGATAATAACAGCCCACCTTTGTTAAGCACATATCATAGTCACTCACTAAACGAAGCACTTTTGACACTCTTTCTTTCAATTAATCTCAATACAACTCTGGGAGGGCTGGCCTTGTGGCTGTGTTTAAATTCGCGCGCTACACTTTGGCAGCCCAGGGTTCCCCAGTTCAAATCCTGGGTGCGGACCTAGCACCACTTGTCAAGCCATGCTGTGGTGGCGTCCCACGTAGAGGAACTAGAATGACCTACAGCTAGGATATACAACTATGTACTGGCACTTTGGGGAGAAAAAAAGAAAAAAAAGGAGAAAGATTGGCAACAGATGTTAGCTCAGGGCCAATCTTCCTAGAAAAAAGAATAACAAGAAACTTCGAGGCTAGTATCATTATCCCTTTTTGCAAATCACAACATTGAGGCACAGAGAAGTCCCTGGAAGTGGCAGGCTGAAGACAAGCAGCAAGCAGTCTAAGACTAGAACCTGTATATTTAACCATTATTGCCCCTTGTTCAGAGGCTTCTTTTTATAAAAACTCAGTGTGAAAAGAACTACATACCCATTAATCTTTTCCTTAGACCACGAGGCGTTGTTGACAGAAATTCACCTTTATCATTGTTCTGTTTAAAAATAAAAAAGCAATATAGGTTAAATAGTCAAGTAATAATGATGACATGGAAATTACTGATGGATCTGAAAGAGGCTAGAAAAGAAGAAAAATATCTTGTTTTCAATAAACTACATTAGAACCAGATGAGCCAAGTTCCTAGAACTAGAAGACAATGACAAAGCAATTTGTTGGGGAAAAAGAAATAAAAAGAGTATAACAACAAAAACCATGTAACAACTTCCAAAGGATCCTGAGAGTGATTCTAGAAGCTGTATTCCAGATGGCGGTACAGTATGTATGTACTTTCATCACATAAAGACATCAGCCTTTGAACCACTTTTCACTCAGATTAGCAGAATTTTTTCTTAAAAAAAGGTAATAATATGCAGTGATGACGAGGAAGCAAGGAAAGAGGTACTCCTACAAACACCGCAACACGCCTTTTAATGCACGAGAAATTTACTGGTGTTCGGGGCTGGGCTGGTGGTGTAGCAGTTAGGCTCACGTACTCTGCTTCAGTGGCCCAGGGTTCGCAGGTTTGGATCCCGGGTGCAGACCTACACACCACACATCAAGCCATGCTGTGGAGGCATCCCACATTTAAAATAGAGGAAGATTGGAACAGGTGTTAGCTCAGCAACAATATTCCTCAAACAAAAAGAGGAAGGTTGGGACTGGTCCAGTGGCACAGCGGTTAAGTTCGCACAGCCCACTTTGGCGGCCTAGGGTTCGCTGGTTCGGATCCTGGGTGTGGACATGGCACTGCTTGGCAAACCATGCTCTGGTAGGCGTCCCACATATAAAGTAGAAGAAGACGGGCACAGATGTGAGCTCAGGGCCAGTCTTCCTCAGCAAAAAGAGGAGGATTGGCAGCAGATGTTAGCTCAGGGCTAATCTTCCTCAAAAAAAAAAGAGGAAGGTTGGCAACAGATGTTAGCTCAGGGCTAATCTTCCTCACCAAAAAAAGGGAAACTAACTGGTGTTAAAGCATTACATTCTATGAAGAAGAGAGAAACACATTTATAACTTTTACTTCTATATTTTTAAACATTTTACAGAAGTATAGTATGTTTTTCCTTCCCTTACATAATATATTTTAATACCATTAAATTTCAACCTCATTAAAATATCCACTGCTATACACATGTTAACTTTTTATGGTATTAATAAAAAGATAAAGTATCCTGTATTTTTTTGGCAATATGAAAAATGACAAAAAAGTTAAGTCTGTTGTCTTATGATCAGTTGTTTGTGCCAGTTATAGATGTTAATAAATTTTGATTGGGATATTAAGAATAGTATCATAATAATTCAGCCAATCCCAATGGGTTTATAAAGTATATTACAGTATATTTCAAATTTTTTTGATCCAGATCTTCAAAAATGTTTTTTACATTTTGCCATCTTGATCTATTACTCTTGTACATATATAACTGAAACAAATTCTGTTGAAATAATACTTACAAATAGAAATTTTCTATTTATTCTATTTCATTTTTTAAACTGTAGGTCATGTCCTACTAATCTGATTTCAAGTTTGACAGTTGTGACAACCTGCATCCATATGGCTTAATTATCAGGTCTGAGAACACCTGTGTCAAAATAACCATTTCAGAAAATTCTTGCTCAAAAAGATAAGGCCATGAACTAATAAATAACTCCACTTTGCTACAGAAATTTCTGCAAACTAATTTACCTCCACAGTTTGCTCATTTGGGCAACCTGTTCTCTCATCAGGACAACAGGTTACTCACCAGGCGAACAGCTTGCTGATCAAACAACAGTTTACTTAGAAAGACTCAGTTCAAGGCCCTCTCCTTGCTGTGTCCACCACTCCTAAAATGCCATGTCATAAATCTGTCTAACACAGATCAGTTCCCCATCTTGACAGACGTGCCTTAAACCCCTCGAGTCCAGATCCCCAAGCCCTATCCACAGCACACAGATTCTCTCCTGAAGTCCCCTTCTAAGACAGTGCACTTAGATTCTGTTATAGTGATGTTGTCTCTTATTGTGGTAGATAGAACCTTTGATTAACAGGTTTTCTGATGGTCTCTTGGGGACTGACAGGATCCACTAATGTGTTATGAGCCACAACTTGAAAAATTACGCTAGTATATCTACATTCTTCATTGGATTAAGGGAATGAGGTTTATTCTTTCATAGTGAAGTAATATACAAGATATGATACAGGAAAAAAGCATTATAAAGACAAAGGAGGCTCTGACATGTCCAATCCCACACCCCGACTTGCCTAAATGGCACATTCCCGCACAGGCCAGAACCATGGCCCTGAACATCTGCACTCACATTCTGACCCAAGGAGCTCCCCGAACTTAGCCTGTGCACAAGTCCAGGCATATGTAAATCTACAGCTGCCCGGGCGCAGACAACTCACCACTCACATACTCATCGTCCTGGATTCATCATGCCCATCTGGGCTTGCCCACATCCAGGAAGGGCCACTTGACAAGGCATAATGAAAAAACAAACCCACAAAAACACAAAGGAGAGGATAAAAATAGTCAGTTCCTTTCAGCTACCCTGGAATGAATTTACCAAATCCAATTTAGTTTTCAAATGTAAATTATAAAAGGATAGATTAATGGATTTAACGGACCTTGGGATCAATCTCCCAAGAAACAACAGAACACTATATACAAAAGTGAAACAAAACAAAACCAAAACCCTAAAATTCCCAGGTCAGCTCTTCTAAGCTGAAAATACTCAGGGATAGTTCTGACAGAAGAGTCAGGACAGTTGAGTCCAGAAGACCTGGCTTCATTTCCCAGCTTTTCTCCTTCCTAGTTAGGTGAATGAACTGGGACACATCACTTCAGCTCTCTCAATCTCACATTCGTCATCATAAGTTAGGTATTTAATTGGCAGATACCTGTCAATTATAAAGCACTATACAAATTAAGAGACAAAATGGGTATTTTTCATCATGTCTTACTTTGTAACACCAAGGTTTTTGCCAGTTTTTACTCAATTGCTTACCTTCAACTGAACTTTGTCTGAAGCAGGATGCCCTAAAGAATGAAACAAAAAGCCACTACTTACTACAAATACTTCACTTTTTATCATAGTCTAGTTACATTAAAAGCAAAGTTGCCGTTTCTACCTAGAAGCCATGACATACTAATGAATTCTCAACTAACTGCATCTCCACCAGAGGCTGAATTGTCATTATTAATGCCATGATTACTCCCATTAGTGACAGCTACATCCTGAATTTCTGTAGTACTCATCTAACAAGAAAAAACGGATCCATTTTCATTGTTCATTATTTAAAAAGTATACTGCTTAACCTAGTTGGAATGGGTCACTGAAAAACAACTGCTCCACAATTTTCTACAAACTATAAGACTTCCAAATCCCCAAAACCTTATTTCAAATAGTATTTGCCAAAGCAAATCTTCCATGAACATTTGGCTAACTCAAACAAATGACAACAGGGTTTTAAGACTGTTTCTAGTTGGCCCTGTCAATTTGCGTGACTTCTACCAGCACAGATATTTTACCCTTTTATTGATAGCTAAATACAGGTATACTAAGGCACACAGGTTGGAGTACTAACTGCACGCTGTTGAATCAATTTTCAGAATAGAAAAGTAAAAAATATACAAAAATGCACTTTGACAAAAAAAAAAGTAACATACTGTAACTTGAAGCAACTATGAAAAGTCTCTTCAAAGAACGGAGGTAAAATCTTACCCTTGCTACATTGAGGAATGTTTATCATAATTTCAGGATCATTCTTCAAATTGAATGAAACACTTTTTCTTGGTGTTTTTGCTAGTTCGGAAGCTATAAACAGACAAAAGAAATATATAAAAGACCCTTTAATGGGCAACAGCAGCTGAAGAGGAGCACCAGCCTTATTCCACTCACATAAACTCTCTAAAAAGAAAGAAAAAAACACGCCTGCAACTATTATCAGAAAGACAAACAAACCTACCCATACTGAGTACTACTGCTTTCAGCTCTACTCGCTGTGTCCCAAGCATCTTTAACTCTTCCTTCAATTACCCACAGGACTTAAAAAAAACACAAATAGAGAACTAACTTTGACCTTGAGCTTTCCCTAATTAACATACTCCCTCCCTCCTCTCCTCTGATCTGCTCAGACTCCTTCAATTTCCTTACAGTATATACTTGAGGCACATCTTTGCTAGGAGGTAAGAAAGAATGGCCAGAAAGTGGGATCTAACATCAAATTGAAACTGTGTATATTTAAAATTATACTTTAAAAGCTCTTAAATCTCTCATAAAATGTGGTATATTTTATTTTGTGTCTAAAACTGTATAATACCTATGAATAATGTGTAAAATATAATATAGCATTGAATAGATGGCCGTTACTTCAATTGAGCATCAGATGAAATAGTTGGCTTCTAAATAGAAGGGGCCATTTTAAATGAAAAATACAATCTTTATCTTTAAAGATGCTCACATTCTCACACTATGATAGGCATGTGGGAAATGAGCCTAACTGAAGGAATAGATTTACATTTCCCAAATTAACACACTCCAGGACACTGTTCACTAAGAAAAAAGGTATACATTATTTAAATTATCTCCTTCCTTTTTTTTTTTAAAGGAGACAATAGAGTTGAATTTGTGTAAGTTAAACCCACTTTACTGACTCAAACTCTTTCTAACCTATTTCACATTGTTTTATCCTCCAATCTTGAAACTGACCTGACATATTCATGACAGTCCCCACTAATGCACTGGCTTCTTTTTCCTTAACCTCTTTGGTCCTCTGTATCATCTACTAGTCTTTTAAAAATCTTTCTTTGAAATTATTCCTCCATTTGGGTTCTATGACATTACCCTGGCCCCCGACTACTGTTGGTAGTCATCCACCTCTTCTTCCCTGTGCTCATCCTCCTCAACATTCTACCTGTGGGTATGCCTAAGGCTCAGGCCTTGGCCTTCTCTTTACACCAGAAAAATATACCATTTTTGGATTAAAGGCTGTTGATCCACAGGATAGGAAAAAACTCCACATCAACAAAAAGCCACGTAAGTACAAAGTAACTTACCTGAGATCATATTGGTTTTATATTGAAACAAAAATTCTCTATCTGCTTTTAAATGACTATTACACTACAAAAGGAGAAACAAAGAAAAAGGAAGAAGAGGAAAAGAACAAGAGACAGTCATTGTGTATGGCTACTGACTAATAATTAAAAATTGGGGTTTATATTTTGTCTTTTTATTTTGATTTTTCTAATAATTCATTTGTATTATATTATACATTGTTATATTATATTATCATATATATATTATATTATACATTATTATTATTATTATACATATTATACATTATACATTATTATATTATACAACTGGTCTGCAACATATTAGAAATTTGAAAATAAAATTCCCCTTTGCCTAATGATAGCTTCTCATCAGGCCATTATCTGATCCTATGTAACCAATCTGTTTTCAACTTCCCTAGTGCCGTCTATTTCTCCACGCTGGCTCCCCTCCTGTGCTTTCTACTTGCTACTTCACCTTGCTCCTTTTTTGCATTTGTTTACTCATCCTGGACATGTTCTCTGTATTCTACAGAGCCTTCCACTCCAACCCTTCGTCTATGTCTAGTCCTATATCTTGGTTAGCCCAATTTTCTTTTTGTTTTTTGAAGAAGATTAGCCCTGAGCTAACTACTGCCAATCTTCCTCTTTTTGCTGGGGAAGACTGGCCCTGAGCTAACGTCCATGCCCATCTTCCTCTACTTTATACGTGGGACGCCTACCACAGCATGGCTTTTGCCAAGCGGTTCCATGTCCGCACCCAAGATCCGAACCAGCGAACCCCGGGCTGCGGAGAAGCGGAACATGTGAACTTAACCGCTGCACCACCAGGCCGGCCCCTAGCCCAATTATAGTTAATCATCATTTATACTCAGAGTAATATAGGACTTTCTGGCAGATCATTAAGTTACTTAAAAAACATTAAGGAATTTAATTTTCCTAATATATTTATATGTAAACACAATTAGCAATAATACTTAATGAGTCAAAGAAACTCTTTAAAGAGCATTATAATCTAACACAAGTCCTAACTAAACACAGATTTTGGAAAATATGATCAGTCTCAAATTATCCAAAAAACTGTCTTTCATGACTGTATATTTCTTTCAGATGAGATGACAGAAATGTACAACATGACAATATTTACAGATATAGGACATATCATCATGGTGACACATGTTGATTATCAGCTTGGAGAACTACTTGATTACTCCTCTGGGGTTCCCCTTTTCTTTTCACTATTAGTTGTCCTCTTCTCCAGTGTTCTTTGTCCTGCTTCACTGTCCTAGGGTTTCATTTTGGTCTTGGTGTCTATCTGATCTTTTCTCTAATAATTACATTATATAATATTACATTTCTCTGGTTTCTCAAAGATCCTACACAGAATTTAGTCATTTTCACATATCAAAAAACTTTTAATTTGCTGATATAGATAATAAACACTAAGAAATCCATCAATTAATGTAAATTATTGTATGTACCATGTTAAGTTCAAAATTAGTGATGAATTTAATATTACACCTGTCAGAAAAACTGAACTTTGCAAATGATTAAATCATAGTATATTCAGAAATGAAGGTCTTATAATTAATTCTAATATGACCCTCATCAGTGCCAACAGTTAACAAGAGTGATTTCCACTTGACCTTGAACATTTACACAGTCCCTGGCAAGAATGATTGCATAAAGATATACCATTTAAAAATATCTAGATGTTTTATAATTATAGATTAGAAGCCCTTTTATACAACTATTACATTTTACCAGGTAGTTAACTATTATTCCCTTGCTCTTGACTTTTTGGTATTATCAAACCATCATCTACTTATGGACCTCCCTAATTTTCAAAGTGCTTTCATATATTATTTCCTTTCCTCAAAGCTTTCAAAATTGATGACCCCTCACACCACAGAATCCAAATATAGTGCCATCTGAATTTTTTAAAAGAATTAAAATTGACAGTTTAATTTTAATGTTATATGTAATTTATTACAGTCTGGTTCTCTGAAAATCAGTAATTCACATGTAATTGGCTTACATGGTTATTAAGTTGGGTAAGAAAAACATTAAAATAGCCTATTCTTAACAATTTTATACAAATAATTCTCTATAATACAAACATTTTCTATATACAGTGTAAAATGCTTATTCAATAAACTCAGAATATCTCTGTGTGACAGAAGTGACTCATTTACTTAACAAAAATTTGTTAAGAACCTATGCTAGATGCTGTGGGAAGAAAATGAAGATGGGGTCCTACTCTGAGAAGTTTATTACCTAGATGAGAAGACATGTGAGCAGGAAAAAAACTAATGACTTTAAGTATGCTTGATAATATAAAATAATATAAAATGACACCCCCCAGCATGGGGATGATAAACGTGGGGAATGTGGCCAAATACACCTTCTTAGAAAAGGTGAATAGTGATTACAGAAATCAGCAAAGAAACATACCTAGTTTAGCCATCTTTTCAGAGTGTTTTCTATTCTGAAAAGAATAAACTTTATTCCCACCATCTGTAGCAGAGCCATTTTTCAAGGATCCTGAAAGAGAAAATGTAACACATACCTACGATAAATGGGCAAAGTTAGTTAGCAAGGAAAAAAAAGATAAAATTTTAACTAAGAACTTAAGATTTGTACCCCTCACAGTCTTGCATACAGGTTTAACAATACATACGTATACATATTTTAAAACATACAACAGACTATGTCACTGTTTATATAAATTTTAAAACACTGAAAACATTATTATTCACAAATACACACAAAAATATATTAAAAAAAAAAGCCCCCTAAACAAAGCCCTCCAGACTAGAGGGGTACGCATTCAGCTCATGACAGGAGTTGCCCCTGCGAAGGGAGGACAGAAGAGAATTTATAGTCATGCTTCCTTCTGGAAGCAAACATGCAAAGTACAATGGTGAATTGAGGCTGAGATTTAAACAGCTGTTACATGGTAGAAGCTCTCTTACTCTCAATTAAGACCTTGACTTAACTTCATTCTTCAGCCTTCCTTTTGAATAACAACTGCTGTGTACAATATACTGGACCCTCACGGATAGTACCCTACTCTCCAGCACAGCAATTCTCAAAGTTTGGCCTGGGGAGTTTCTGAGGTCCCTGAGGCCAAAATTATTTCCTAATAACACTAAGACATTATTTGACCTTCTGACTCTCAATCATCAGTGTATAGTGAGGTATTCCAGAGACTGCACGACGTGTGATGACGTTACCACTCTGTTGCTTAATGGAACGTGTAAAGCAGACATGAAAATCCAGCTGTCTTCTATTAAGCCAAACATAAAAGAGATTTGCAAAGATGTAAAACAATGCCTCTTCACTAGTATTTTTTCAAATAGTTGTTTTTCATTTAAATATGTGTAATTTACGTTAACATGTAATGGGTTTATTACTGTTATTACAAAACAGTGCCAAACTTTTCCAAAGCTGGTGCTCGCTCTCCTTACTGTTTCAGAGTTCTGGTTGATCTATATGCACAAACACTTAGTATTACCCAGACTCCTTAACCTTTGCCAATCTAGTGGGTATAAAATGAATCTCACGGGGTGACGTGTTTTAATTTGCCTTTCCCTAATCACTAATGATGTTGGACATCTTTTCACATGTTTCTTATTTCCAGAAGAAGAAATATCTTTTTTATCCTATGAAGAGAAGTACTCAATTTTTTTAATAGACTTTATATTTTAGAGTAGTTTTTAGGTTCACAGCCAACTTGAGCGGAAGGTAGGGAGATTTCCCATATACCTCCTGCTCTCACATATGCACAACCTCCCCCACTATCAACATCCCACATCAGGGTGGGACATTTGTTACAACTGAGGAACCTACACTGACCCGTCATTATCACTCAAAGTCCAGAGCTTCTGTTAGGGTTCACTCTGGGTGTTGTATATTCTATAAGTTTTGACAAAAGTATGATGACATGTATCTACCACTATAGTATCATACAGAATAGTTTCACTGCCCTAAAAATCCTGTGCTCCACCTATTCACCCCTCTCTTCTCCTGACCCTTGGCAACCACTGATCTTTTTACTGTCTCCATAGTTTTGCGTTTTCCAGAATGTCATATAGTTAGAATCATACAGTATGTAGCCTTTTCAGATGGGCTTCTTTCAGTTAGTAACATGCACTTAAGGCTTCTCCATGTCTTTTCATGGCTTGATAGCTTACTATTTTTTAGCACTGAATAATAATCTGTTGTCTGGATGTATCACAGTTTATTTATCCTTGGTTGAGTTCTTGGTTGTTTCCAAGCCTTGGCAATTATGAACAAAGCTGCTATAAACATCTGTGTGCAGGTTTTTGGGTGGACATTAACTTTTCAACTCATTTGAGCAAACACAAAGAGCACAACTGCTAGGTCACAGGGTGAGAACATGTTCAGTTTGTAAGAAACTGCCAGTCTGCCTTCCAAAGAGCTATCCCACTTTGCACTCCCACCAGCAGTAAACGATAGTCGCTACTGCTCCACAGCTGTGTCAGCATTTGATGTTATCAGTGTTTTGAATTTAGGCCACTCTAGGTGTGTAGTGCTATCTCACTGTTGTTTTAATTTGTGATTCCCTAATAACATATAACGTTCAGTATATTTTCATATGCTTTTTTGCCATCTCTATATCTTCTTTGGTGAGATGTCCAGGTCCTTTGCCCATTTTTTAATCAGGTTGTTCATTTTCTTATTGCTGAGTTTTAAGAGCTCTTTGCATATTCTGAATAACAGTTCTTTAACAGATATGTCTCTTGCAAATATTTTCTCCCAGTCTGTGGTTTGTCTTCTTGAGAAGCACTAAATTTTAATTAGGTGAATTTGTTAATCTTTTCTTTCTATTATACATTTTTGAAGAAATTCTTCCATAATCAAGATTAAAACTATATTCTGTTACATTTTCTTGTAAAGGCATTTATAATTTTCTTTTCACACGTAAATCTTTAATTAAGGTAATCAAGTTGTTTATGATGGGAGGTAGGGATCCAATTTCCTTTTTCCCTGAGGATACTCAACTGTCCCAACACCATTCACTGACCAGTGCATCCTTAGCCTAGTGAAGTGCAATGCGACCTCTGTTATATATTTAGTTTCTACATATGCATGGGTCTGTTATGGAGAGCTTATTACTGCAATTATATAACTTAATTAAATGTTTGGCATACAGACAAAATAGGAATTTAAAAATATCAAGTAGTTTCTATATAAACTGAATTAAATGCTTTAGAAAGACTTGACAAAACTTATTAACTAAAACAATTGGTTTCAAATTAGGTAGATGACAAACCATAAACGATTTAAGAAAAAAATTGGAAAAAACAAAAAAGCACACTCAGATTGTATCAAGTGTTCAAATCCAGGCTGCCAAAGCAGAACACACAGAACTTTAACCACTTGGTCACGGGGCCAAGCCCTGCAGTATTTTTAATTTAGCCTTATTCATAGTTCCATTTTTGAACTTAAGGACCATGTCAAGTTTTTAATTATGGCTAAATAAATTATGTTTTAAAATTGTGATAAAACATACATAACATAAAATTTACCATCTTAACCATTTTTAAGTGTATAGTTCAGTATTAAGAACACTCACATTATTTTGCAACCAATCTCTAGAACTCTTTTCATCTTACAAAACTGAAATCCTGGATTTAATTAAACAACTCCCCAGTCCTCCTCCCCACAGCCCCTGGCAACCTCCCTTCTACTTTCTTTCTCTGAGAATTTGACTACTCCATGTAACTCATATAAGTGAAACTGTACACTATTAGTCTTTTTGTGTCTGCCTTATTTCACTTAGCTGTCCTCAAGGTTCATCCATGTTGTAACGTGTCAGAATTTCCTTCCTTTTTGAGGCTGAATAATACTGCACTGCATGTATGTATACACCACATTTCAACCATCCATTCATCTGGCAAGGGACAATTGGGCTGCTGCGACCTTTGGGCTACTGCGAATAATGCTGCTATGAACATGGGTGTACAAATATCTTTCTGAGACCTCGATTTGAATTCTTTTGTAATTCCAGAGTGGAATTGCTGGATCATAGGTAACTCTATTTTAAATTTTTTGAGGAAATCTCCATACTATTTTCCATAGCAGCTACACCAATTTACATTTCCAACAACAGTATAGAAGGGTTCCAATTTCTCCACATCTTCACCAACACCTGTTGTTTTCTAGTTTTTTGACAGTATCCATCTTAATGGGTGTGAAGTCATAGCGTTATTTCTTTTTAAATTTTACATATTGTTAAATTCTTAAAGATTATTCTCTGGAGAAAAAGAACTTTAATAACCAAGTAATATTGCATTCTAATCTATAAATAATATACAGTTTCCTCTATTAGACTTTTGAATTGTCTCTAACTTTTTATTATTGTAACTAGTGCTGTAGTGATTACCCTTGGATATAAATCTTTGTTTAGATCTCTGATTTCTTCATAAGAGAGTCCTAAAAGTGGAATTACTGGTGAGAGTATATGAATTTTATAAGACACACATATTGCCAAACTGCTTTCTAGGAAGTTTATATCAACTAATATTAAGATCCCTCATCAGCATTAAACATTTTTTCTCATATTTATTAACTACTTTAACTTCTTTTGTGAATTATATATTCACAATTTTTTGGTATTGAGAATTTTGAGTAATTTGAAAACTACTAAAAAGTTTCATATAGGGGCTGGCCCTGTGGCCAAGTGGTTAAAGTTCTGTGCACTCTGCTTCAGTGGCCTGGGTTTGCAGGTTCGGATCCCGTGCACAGACCTACACACAACTCGTCAAGCCATGCTATGGAGGCATCCCACACACAAAATAGAGGAAGACTGGTACAGATGTTAGCTCAGAGCTAAGCTTCTTCAAGCAAAAAAAAACGAGGAAGATCGGCAACAGATGTTAGCTCAGGGTGAATCTTCCTCACCAAAAAAAAATAAAAATACTACAAATGGACCACATATTTGTCTCAGAATTTTCTAGCAGCCAACTTTTAAAGAATCAATTATAGAATCACACTGTTCATAAGATTAAAAAACAAACCAAATGTTCAAGAGAAGCATCAACAAAACAAATTCCTCTTGAGGACACCTATCTAATTATTTTGGGAGACCTTTGGGAAATCTTCTATTTCATGCCTGAGATCACCTAGTACTGCTATGCAATGATTTTTCTCCAGACTGGATGCATTAATAGACTATGAGAACTACGCCAGGTATGTCAAGATGTGTGCTGCGAATAAGAAGCAACTTACACTTCAATAGTAAGTAAATGGATTAATTAATAAAGTATTTAAAGGTTCTTGTTGAAAAGCTTTCTTTTTTAACTATTCCTAAAGATTCTTTGTCAAATATCCCTCTGTGTTTTAAAAATAAAGCTTATTTCTCTTCTGTTTCTAATAAAAGATTAGGCAGAAGCTTATTGTTCAGTATCTCAAGGTTAAAGAAGTCTGTGATAGATGTCAACATTTCTTCCCTGAAAAAAACATTAAAAAGCTCTCCTTCCTCTATCTTATCTGGAACACCACTCTCCACTGCTATACACATTTTGCATTTTTTCTGGTGTTTTGTTTTTGTTTTTTGGTGAGGAAGATTGGCACTGAGATAACATCTGTACCAACCTTCTTCAATTTTCTATGTGGGACGCTGCCACAGCATGCCTTGACAAGAGGTGTGTAGGTCCGTGCCCAGGATCCAAACCCACGAATCCCAGGCTGTTGAAGCACAGCACGCAAACTTAACCACTACGCCACCAGGCCAGCCCCTCCTATACATATTTTGGCAGACAAGAAAAAACAAATCAAAACCGAAAGTCATGTCTGCGAGACTGGTTATCGGCTCCTCTGTTGTACATGCCCACAGTCAAATGAGCAGTTCCTTTCCTGGACTCAGAGTGTAGACACAAGCTTATGTGTCTGCATGCATGTACAGACAGACAGAAGATAAACACTAAACTGTTAACAGTTCCACGTTCTCTAAAGCATGCATTCTCAACAGGAACAATATTGCTCCTCATGGAATGAAAACTGGCTCTTTGTGGGAGGAGAGAGAGCACGAAAAACATCTTAGACCCTCCAAAGCATCATAGTAAATAAACAGATAAATAGTACATATGTAGTATTAAAATTTCATGGGTGGAGGTGATTAGGAGAAAGTGCCTAGAAAGGCTCCTTAGGATATAATCATGAAAAAAAAGTTGAGAAACACTGCTCTAAGGCGAAGTTTTCCAACTGGTGTGCAGAAATTAAAGGTACGGGTTACAGGTGTGCTGAGTATTGATCCTCTTGGCCTTTGAGGATGCCAGTCAGGGCCTGCAGACAGGGTAGGAATAAGGATTAGAAGCCCTACAGCATTTGTCCCTGGTTTGGAGTATTCTCCATTTATTCTAGTGTGCCTCCAAATATCATTTGTGTGGGTGCCAATATGTGAAAAACAGTGGAAGCAATGAGTTTCTACCACAAATATGTATTACTTTTACAATAAGAAATGATTTTTAAGAGAATACGTTTTTGGTTTTTTTGAATATTATTTTCTTTCCTTTTTTTTTTGTTTGAGGAAGATTAGCCCTGAGCTAACATCTGCTGCCAATCCTCCTCTTCTTGCTGAGAAAGACTGGCCCTAAGCTAACATCTGTGCCCATCTTCCTCCACTTTACATGTGGGATGTCTACCATAGCATGTCTTGCCAAGCGGTGCCATGTCTGCACCCAGGATCCTGCAAACCCCAGGCCACGGAAGCGGAACGCGCACACCCAACCACTGCGCCACAGGGCCAGCCCCTGATTATTATTTTCAATCTCTCTACTTAGGTCTAGCATAACAGGAAGTCAAAAATCCAAAGTTCTATTCAGACTATGCCCTAGAATTGTCAACTATCTAGCTGGGGACTCTTTTAAGAGAATCCACCCTGCCCACAAGCCTATTAAGGGACAATGGTCATTTTTTGGTATCATGTCATTTAACACTGGGAACTAAACTAGAAACATTATGACTCAAGAAGTGAGAAAGACATCAGGAGTAGTCATGATGGCCATTTATAAGCCAAGCATAAGAGAGTAAGAAACATGTACACGAGCAGATAGGAAGCATAGAGAGAACAGAATGGATGCACAGAGAAGACATGAGGGAGATTAGGAGAGCCATGAAAGCCAAATGTGGTTCCAGTCCAATGCCCCTAGTGCCCAACAATACTGATTTCGTTCTTTGGTCTTTATTTTTTTAAGTCAACTTGAGTAGATCTGTGTTCTTTCTACTCTAATATATATCTGTGCTCTTGCGCCCTATAATATAATTCAAGTCTAAAATATTTTATGTATTATCTGGCAGGAGAAGCTGGCTTAAGTTTAAAAAAACATAATACTAGCATGCCTAGGTTGGAACAACATTACTTCTTGGAACGTTCCTTCTAACTATCTCTGTAAAGTAAAGCAAGGTAATAATGAAGTGACTTGTTTTATGAAATTATTTCAAATTAGTTAAAAATACAAATATCTTAAAAAATAACTTTAGAGTGGTTGGTCTGTAGAATTCATCTTTCTAAAAATAATTAAATACAGGACTGGCCATTTATAAAAAAAAAACTACAGAAAAAAAACTCAGTAGAAACTTCGTGCTTCCAACCCTTCCAACTATAGAGAAGAAGCCTGAAGCAATGCTTCTCTGGTGAGAAATAATACAGCACAGCACATGAAAAGAGTTCTGGAGAAGGATGGTGGTGACGGCAGCACAATATTATGAATGTATTTAATACAATTAAACTGGACACTTAAAAACGGTAAAGACGGTAAATTTTATGTTAATTTTATAATAAAAAAACTGGAAAAAAAATAATATAGCACACCACTGCTTAACCTACCAGACTATTTTATGCATCCTGCAAAGCAATTTTGGCTACTAGCAAAAATATGCGTGTACATTCCTCCTCTATCCCCCGCCAGATACCTTGAATGTCTTGTCCTAAAACTTCCACATAGTTCTGATCTTTTAAGACTTCCTGGTCATCTTCCTCCAAATCATATTCTGGCTTCTTTATTATTTTTTTTGCATTGACCAAAAGCTGAGCTCGCTCCTTTTTTAATTTAGCTCCTATAAGAACATCCAAAGAATTAGAACATGACAGGCATAAATTCTCTCTAAACATTACATTTAAATAAGTAAACAAACTGTATTACTTATACTGTCATTACTTAAAAGCTGGAAAAAAATTTAGCGTTTTCTCTTTGATTAAAGTAAAGACCACTCTTCCACAGTTTATATAATTTAGTTAAAAAAAAAAAAAACCCTGAAACTATTATATTTTTGGGGGTCAAAATAACTACATATTTTAATTAAAGTGGGTACTTATCACTTACCACTATGACTGAGTATTTCATATTAGATGAAGCTTTATTATTTTCAATAAAGTTTGAATGGAGTGAACTAAAAATTAAATTTTTATTTACAATCTTACCAGATGAAATACTGTGTGCTATATTTTCAAAATAGAAGATTAAAATACTGTAAAAAGTGACTTAATTCATAACCGCTACATAAGCATCTCTCAAATCGTACAGTCACGCAGTACCTCCTTCTCTGTCGAGAATGTGGTTAAGAACATCATCGTCTCCTACAAACTGAACCTCCAGCATCTTGTCTTCCTTTAACTCGGGTTTACTCATCACTGCCAACCTAAAGAAAAGCAATACAGCACTCAAAAGTGATGAAAATTTCACATCAACAGCCAAATAAACATTCAGTAATGAATACACGTATTTGTATAACAATTTTAAAAGTCTTTTAAGTATGAAATATATATTATGCATTACAGTAGTCCCTCCTTATCCACCATTTTGCTTTCTACGGTTTCAGTCACCTGAGGTCAACTGTGGCCCCAAAATATTATTAAATGGAAAATTCCAGAAATAAACAACTCATAAGTTTTAAACTGCACACCATTCTGAACAGTGTCATGAAATCTCACGCCCCCCCACTCATTCTGCCCAGGACGTGAATCATTCCTCTGTCCAGCATATTGCTCGTTAGTCACTTAGCAGCCCTCTTGGTTATCAGATCGACTGTCATGGTACGGCAGTGCTTGTGTTCAAGTAACCTTTATTTCACTTAATAACAGCCCCAAGGTGTAACAGTAGTTTTGCTGGCAATTTGGATATGCCAAGAGAAGTTATTACTGTTAATCCGTTACTATGCCTAATTTATAAATTAAACTTCATCATGGGTATGTATGTATGGAAAAAACAGCACATATAGGTTTGGGTACTATCTTCGGTTTCAGACATCCACTGGGGGTCTTGGAATGTATCCCCTGTGGATAAGGGGGGACTCTGTATTGTATTAATGTTATGTTTTTGATAATAGGTAACAATTATTTATCTGAAAAATGGAAGAGGTGTCTGAGAGTTGGAAAAAGCCAAACCCAATCAAGCCAACTAAAACATAATAACAGGAAAACAATTCTGTCTGTAAAGAGGCTCTAACCAATCTACAGAATAACAGCCATACCAGGAAGCGGTGGTTAATACAGGAGAGTCTAGAAAAGGGGCAGCCAAACACAGAATAACGGCTCGGTGGATTTTAGTATCTGCCCACTGGAAACACACAGTCCACTGGGGGACGTCTACATACTTCACTGATGGATCACGTCTGAATCAAAGATTCTCAAGCACCTCCCTTTACTATTACTGCCCGCTCACCAAACAACTTTACGATTAGGAATATGGCTTTCTGGGTTTCTTGGTAACTAAACAGTAAGCATGAATCTTTCCCATATCTTACAGACAGTTCTTCACTGAACAAACTTCAGAGTTAGGCAAGCAAAACTTGATCAACTCTGGGTACTCTGACAAAATTTAGTTTCAAACTTATAATACTAACTGCCTGAAACTAATTAATGATGATTCCAACTAGCTGCCAGCTACTCAGTTTACCTGAAAAATGAAGTTTTTTCTCCTCTCTCTCTCTTATAAACCCTATTTTTGACTTTCTCCTTACAAGAGGAACTACTGACTGTGCCCCTCATGAGTCAGTTATTTGCATGCAGATAACTTACTAAACGTTGCCAAGTTTTCTCTTGTAACTAGCACACTGAAATGACTCGTCTCAGTGTTCATTTACCTTTAAAGGTACTACATATTCTGCAGCTGGAAAATTCAGGTACAGTCACCTGCAATTGGAAAAAGAACTCAGTCAGGGTCAGCTAATAGGAAAACGAAAGCACCAAAGAAGTTCATGAGTTTAAGCAAACAAGATAAATGGATAAATGCAGTTCTTACAAAGTCAGAGTTATCATGATGGCGCAGCAAAGCCCTACAAACTGAGAAGATCTGGAATGGGGGGGGAGCAGATAGGCGGAGGGAGGAGGCCAAAATGTGAGCACTTACTTTGTGCTAGACATTTAGAATATTCTGTATGTATTCTCCTTTAATTCTCACAACAACTCTATTAGGTTTATGCTTTGTTCTAAGGATAATACTTCATCTATAATTTATCTGACCATTGCCAGGAGAATGTACCCTTTTGGGCCATCTTTCTAGTGATGAACTGCTTCTTATTATAAGAAATTTGAGTGTATTAGAGAAGAAGTTTAATGCATCTACAAGACATTTGTATAAAATAAAAAAACTTACAATTTCTTTGTATGTGTATAAAATAGTTTTTTGAGGGGCTGTTTGCCAGGCATTGTATTAGGCATTTTTATGTATACCAGATCATTAAATCCTCAGGTTTTTTTTTTTTTTTTTAACATTTTACTTTTCCTTTTTCTCCCCAAAGCCCCCCGAAACATAGTTGTGTATTTTTAGTTGCGGGTCCTTCTAGTTGTGGCATGTGGGACGCTGCTTCAGCATGGCCTGATGAGAGGTGCCATGTCCGTGCCCAGGATCTGAACCAGTGAAACCCTGGGCCGCCGAAGTGGAGCGCGTGAACTTAACCACTTGGCTACAGGGCCGGCCCCTAAATCCTCAGGTTCTTTGAGGTAGTTAAAATACATATAATTCCCTCAATTTACAGATGAGTAAACAGAGGTTAAATATTAAATTACTGACCTAAATTTACACAGGTAGAAAATGTGGCAGGGCTGAAATCCACGTTTGACTGATTCTGATGTCCCTGATCATTCTATTACACCACACACTTCTCCTGCCATTACATACAAATCTGTTTTCCTAAATGTTTGTTTTACCTCTGGAAACTACTCATAATATGTTTACTCAGTTTCCCACACGGCAGTTCAAATATCCAAGACTTCCACAGCTCCTCTAGGTTTCCACTTCACTAAGTTCAACATCAAGCATACTTTTGAGAGCATGGCCAGATTCAGCATAATCTACATTATTTTAAATTATATACTGCTGTGTTCCACAAAGAATCTGAAGCAGTGACAATAAGCAAATGCAATAAAACAAATGATAAACTATAAATACTGATAGGGAGTCTGGATCAGGGAAAATATTTTAAAAAAAGAAGAAAATGAAATCATACAAAGAATTTGGGCTCTGAGCCTCCTGGCAACCAAAGTGAAAAAGGAATAAAGGTCAGTTACATAATTCTCATCAGCAAAAGTCTAGTAGATCCTTCGGGGGAAAAAATATTTTCAAAGAAAGTTTAAAAACAAATACTTTTCACACCTCAATATTGTCCTGGGCAATTTCCCTATGGTATTTTACAGAAGACTTGCCTGGAGGGAGACAGTCTTACTCACTCTTGTTTGTAGCCAAGTGCATTTATACACAATTTCCTTTTCTAGATTTTCAGACATCTTATCATATAGTACAGAACCACCAAACTGAAGTCTTTTCTGCAAAGACCTTGAAAGGAACCTTTCCTTCCTTCTTCTCTAACAATTTCTTTAAAAAACCTACCCAACAAACACAGAACAAAACGCAAACAGTTAGTGACCATTTACTCCTTAAGGCACTGTCTTGGGCGCTTACTTTTAAGTGGACTCCCTTTAAGAAGCGAACAAGGCAATACAGCAGCACCAAATGGGTCTGAAGAGCATCACACTCTCCTTTGAAAGCAAATAAAGGATTTGCTGCAATTTTTAAAAATACAATCCTTTAAAAAAGAAGGTAGCCCAGATTAGTGGTCAAGCACCAATTTTAATACCAGATAAATGGGGGTTCTGATCTTAACTCCACACGTATAACTGTGTGACTTTGGACAAAGCTGTGAGGACTACATGAGATCATGTGCTTGGCACGTGAAAATGCTAATGAAATGTTCCCTATTACGGGTATTTTTACTTTAAACTTCAACTTAACCATGCAGATCTCTTGCCCATCTCTATATCCCATCTAACGTCTCACAGAAGCGCGCAACAAACGATGAATGAATGACGGCCATTTAACATGCAGTGCCTATCATACACAAAGGTGTAGGGCCCTGCTGGGTTTTTTTCAGATGGCAATTTAACTAAGGAAGACGTAACTGTTCTATTAGGATTTCAGTTGTAAAACAAAAAGGAACGCATCAACATCCTTTTAATGTAAGAAGCTCTACCAAAAGAGCCTGGTTTGTCAACATTTTACGATCAAGCAACTGGCCCAGGGTGACCGCTCAGACGGCAGGATTCCTTTGGCGCCTCCAGGCTGGGACGACAACATTGCCGGGTCCTCGCTCGGGGTGGTTCTGGGACGAGACCACGGGACCTGCTCCTCTCCCGGGACGCTGTCCTTACGGACTTTGACGGTTCTCTCTTTCCAAGCACAAGGCTCTAACGCCGGGAACCAGGTATGTTGGCAACAGGCGTCCCGAGTACAGAAAGTCTATCACTGCTGGACAGACCGAAGGACGGTCCTGCAGAGGGAGCCCCTCATCCCCACAAGTGGTCACGGGCTTCGGCCTGGGCCTCGCGCCGCTGACCGGTGGGCTGCGCTCCGGAGCCGGGGTCAGCAGGGGGAGGGCCGCGAGATGGGCACAGCGCCCCTGCCCGCAGGCCGCGGGGCAGGCCGGGCCGGGTGCACCTGGACTCACCTCGCACGCCCGAGCGGTGCAGGAGAGGGAGGCGGGCGGCCCGGTGGCCCCGCCACACACGCCAGGTGTCCGTCCGGGGGCCCCCGGCCGCCTCGCTGAATGGCCGCCGCAGGGAAGGCGGCTTCGGCCCCGGAGGGAAAGCCAAATTCTAGACAGCGGCGCAGGAGCAGGGTCGCAGGGTCGCAGGGTCACAAGGTCGAGCAGGGCAGCCCCGAGGCGGCGGGGGATGGGAGGCCTGCCTGCTGCACACCGAATCTCCCGCCCTGCCCAGTGGGCGGAGCCCCAGGACACCAATGGGAAGCGGAGTCGCCTGAGAGCGACGGCCCTGCCGGCCTATCAGCGCCGGCCTGGCGGCCCCGCCCCCCAAAAAACTCGAGGAAAATGAATCCGTAAGGGCTGGGTTCCGGCCCTTTCCTTTCCTCTTTCCGTTTCCGGTGACGGGAGAAGGAAGTGTTGATTAGACCTGAGGAAATATGCAGAGGTGTAGCGATCTGAGCGGTGTCTCTCTGTTGAGGCAATCTTAAAAAGTGTGCATTGGTTTCTCTAGATACCTTCTGTTGAGGAAAAAGATAATGGGAATGAATTCTTGGTCTTTTAAAAACTTTACCTCATTTGGGGCGAAAGGTAGGATCCTGTGCATCTCAAGGGCTTGGGGAAGGGAGGAGGGGAGAAGTCTTCTGTAAAGAAGAGAATTAGAGCCGACCATTGAATATGGAGATGGCATCAGGCTGCTAATAGGATGAAGAGACTGGGAAAGTAGAATTAACAGAGGTAGGGAGAGAGAATGTGGAAGAAAATGAATGAACCTGCCTGGATCTAGTGTTACCCGCTAACAGAATACTGTTTCATTTGGATTCATTCATTCTGATGAATACATGAAAAGCCATAGGCTATATTGGAGTATGTGAGGAAGCCATTTGGTTTAAAACTAATTCGGCCTCATGTGGCCTGTTGAACATGCATGGTCCATCTGCTTTAAACATTTACTATGTCCCAAAGACAAGAATGATGCCCTTAAAGATGGGGGTGTTGCCTCCCCCATATCAGCATTTCTTTAAGAGTAAGCATCTCTAGGGCCAGCCCCGTGGCTGAGTGGTTAAGTTTGCGTGCTCTGCTTTGGTGGCCCAGTGTTTTGCCAGTTTGAATCCTGGGCACAGACATGGCACCGCTCATCAGGCCACGTTGAGGCGGTGACCCACATACCACAACTGGAAGGACCCACAACTGAAAATACACAACTATGTACCACAGGGCTTTGGGGAGTAAAAGGAAAAAAACAAAAACAAAACAAAAAGAATAAGCATCTCTTCCCAGAAACTAAGGATTAATTACTGACCTGCTTTAACTCACCCTCGTGACCTGTTGACCACTGACTTGCTGTGCTCACCTTGTGACCATTGACCTGCTGTGTTGGCAAAGCATCTCATGACAGCAGTAAAAGAGCCGTTTGTGTCGTATGTGATGTATGCTCTTTGTTCCAAGAGGTATATAACCACTCTGTGCACCCCACCTCTGCAGAGAGCTGCTTTCCTCGGTGGGAAAGTCCTCCTGGGCTAAAGTCCTCAAACTGGCTCATAATAAATTCACCCCAATTTTGATTTATAGATTTATTATGGGTTATTTGTGTCAACAATTCAAAACAAAACTACAGAATGCCCAGATAATAAGGATAGACTATTGAGTGAGCCAAACACCATCTCTGCCCCCACGGTAGATACTAGAGGGGAAGATAACAGACAATATTGAGAAAAATGCTACCATATGGAAGTCCAGTGTTTATTGGACCATGTGGCAGGAGTATCTAATTAAAGGACAAAAGGAGTCAGGAACAATTTTCTTGGAGGAAGAGATACTTAAAGGGCAACCTGAGGACTGAGTAGATTGAAGCCAGGCACAGAGGAGGGGTAAAATTTTCCAGGTAGAAGGCCCAAATCAATATAATAGGTACATAAAGTGCTGAGAGGCAAGTGCAAAGTTGGGTCTGTTGTCATGAAGGGCTAGTGTGACCCTTAGGGCACTAGTCAGATTTGTACTGAAAGATCACTTGGATAAAGGAGGTAAGAGGTAGAGCAGAGGGAAGGAAGAGATGGAGTCACAGCATTTTGGAAGCTGTTTAGGAAATCCAATTGAGCAACTGAAATGATAGTGCCCTGGATGCCTCAATATTCCATTCTGGTTAGCAGGGTTTAAGAAAACAAAAAAGAAAGATAATTTTCTCTACATTGGAAATAAAAAAAGAACTTGTGTGTGTGTGGGGGGGGGGGGGGGTATGTAGAGAGAATAAGAGGAAAGAACATAGCCAACAGTTAACAATGAAGTGCTCGAAGAGTTCTCAAAAATTTGAAGATCTAGGAATATCGAATAGATACTCAACTAATATGTTCTTTATGTTTCTATGATGTAAACCCTCTTCCATTTCCCTCTAAAATCTTCAATAAAGTCTTATACAGACTCAGAGGCCTTGGTGTGAGTGGTGGGTTTTGATTTTGTTTTTGTGGTATATGTGTGCAAAGTAGAGGGAAGGAGTTGTGTTTCCCTTTTAAATTGACAGGATGGATGAGAACAGCGATACCATTCAGCATGGAGATCTGGAATTTAGGGGTGGCAGGAAATTGAAGCTAGAGATAACCATAACATGGCAACTCCCCCATGTATTCACAGAAATGTGGGGCAGAGCATTAGACTTTTCCATAGGGAAACAGAGGACCAAGTTCATTTTGTATGCATCTTACAGGGGTAGAGACACCAGCAGCTGATAGGGTTACAGTTTGAAACTGAGGGCCTGGCTTTAAAATTCTCTAACATAATCTGATTAAACATGGTGAATTGAACACTCTCTTGAAATGCCACTAAAACAACAGTATCAAAAAGAATTTTTTAAGTATAAACCTACAATTAAAAGAACAGGAAAGGAGGTGAGATAAGTAAACAAAATTTTGGAAGATGTGCAGTGATTTAGGCAAAGCAGAGTAAGCTGAAACCCAGGCCTACAAAGGAGAATGCCAACAAGAAGCCTGTTCCTGTCACAGAACTCCAGGTCGTCTACAGGACCCTCTGAAGTCAGACGAGCAGCACGGGGCTGAGAACTGGAGGACTGGTTACAGTCTGAAAGAAGGAACAATGAGCTCCCAGATCTCCTGTCTTACTTAGTGGAAGACCAGGAGTTTACGTGAACCAGAGGCTCTAGACAACACAGCAGACTAAGAATGAGAAGTCACACTGAAATTGGAGGGGTGGTGCAATTGGGCAGATTATGTGGGAGACTGAGAACCTTCTCCTGTTTGGCTCCTAGAATACTGCCAACTAGTCATATATCCCCTGGTTGTTAAATGTAAACACTTCCTCTCCAGGCAGACTAATCAGAAGACAGTTAGGAGGCCTCAACTGAAAAAGCCAGTTCACCTGTGGATCCACAGTCAAACCTACTAACTGATAAGCTCTGCCCCTGCAAGCAGAGTTTCCAATCTATTTTAGCATCACCAAACTTTTAAATAAAGCCTCAAGTCTGAGAGAGACAAAACAAATAGACCAGGAGCAAAAAGACTATATAGAACCCAGAAGAAAATTTATTCCAAACTGTAATTTAAAAAATCTCGGAGATAAAGATTCTATATCTACAAAACAAGGAATATAAAAAGAAATGTCATCAAATTTAAAGGAAAAATAATTTTTAAAGTTTTAATTAATTTTTAAACTGTAGATTGCAAGATCAAAATATCAGCTGTGTATTTTTCTTCACCAGTGATCTCATCTGTCTGCACAACAAAGAAAATCAGGATATTTTATATATTTCTTCCTCAGGGAGATGACTGAGTTAAAAAATGTGAAATCATTTTTTCAAGTTTAATTGCTTTTATATTCAAACAAGGTTTTTTTACCCAAACCATATTTTATATGATCAAATTCAAGAATATCAGTTTATATATTGCAAATAGAAATATAATCTAGGGGCTGGCCCCATGGCCAAGTGGTTAAGTTCGTATGCTCCTCTTCAGCGGCCGGGGGTTTTGCCAGTTTGGATCCTGGGCATGGACCTAGCATGGCTTATGAAGCCATGCTGAGGTGGCGTCCCACATAGCAGAGCCAGAAGGACCTACAACTAGAATATACAACTATATACTGGGGGGTTGAAGGGGGGTGCTTTGGGGAGAAGTAGGAGAAGAAAACAAAGATTGGCAACAGATGTTAGCTCAGGTGCCAATCTTTAAAAAAAAGAAATGTAATCTAAATAGCTGCATAGATGTCAGTAAGAAATCTAGATTAAACAATCAGGACCAGGTAGGTCTTATGGACAAGAGATAGTTGCATTGGTTGCTGAATTTGGGAAACTAAATTAACTTCTGTCTTTACTGCCAGTGTCAGGAAAAGCTTTATGTAGATGCTATTGCTGCTTTCAAAATCCATTTTATCTCTGAGTCTTTTTCTTTAAACACTTCAGTTTATTTAATTAACGTTGAGCACGTACCTGTAGCAGGGACATAGTGCCTGCATGTCCCTTACCCTTAAGGAACTTAGATTCTATTTGGGTACAAAGAATCAGATAACTTCAATACAATACGGCATTGTTAAGTGCAAAGAGAGAATCTACTGAGAACTACTAGGACAACTACCACTTTGCTCAGCCTGATGGGTGGGCATGTAAAGGGGCCAGGTAGCAGAGGAAAAGCCAACCCAACTTAAAATGGTAGAGAATGCAGGTGGGGAAGGGCTTTCAGGAAGAGAGTATGGTAATACAAACTGGGTGTGGTAGTACAAAGCAGCTTGATGTTACTTAAACCTCAAGTGAAAGCAAGAATGATAGGAGATGGGGTGGGAGAAATAAGTCTCAGGGTAAGGAACATAGAATTTATCCTCTATGATGGAACCACTGACTAATTGTAACCAGAGGACTGAGAGATGTTTAAGGACGATAAATGTGAGAGGAACAAAGGATCTAGTTAGGAGGCTATGGAAGCAGTGTGGATATGAAGATGAAGACATGAGTTTGAGCTGCAGTAGTAAAAGTGGAAAGGATGGATATGCAAAAAAAAAAAGGCAAAGTCAGCAGGATTTGGAGACTGGATACAGAGGTAAGGGAGAGGGAAGATATAATTCCCAGGTTTCTGGCTTGGTTGCCTGGGTATCAGTCCCAAGAGAGCAGTGAAAGAGAGATTGCAGAGAGGGAAAGGGTAGGAGAAAAACTGAGTTTAGCTTGGGGCATCTTGACTTTGAAGTGCCTGAGAGATATCCAATTACCCTGCAAACAGTTGGACATGAGTTTGAAATTCATGTAAGAGGTCAAGGCCTACAGATAGAGAACGAGGGGTAATCACCATACAGATTAAAGCCAAAGGGGGGAAAATGAGAATTGCCCAGGAATGTTGAGTAAAATAATAAATGAAGTGAGATACCTCATCTTCAGAGACAGGCAGCAAGGAGATGAGAGGATAGTTGCAGATATAGTTGTTCTTCAAAGTGGTAGGGGAGAACAGGAAATTAAGAATGTTATAGTGTGATGGCCTCCATTTTATGGAAGAAGTAACAGTTGAGGCTGCTGAGAAAGTGGTCCTTAGAGTGATGAAGCTTTGGAACAGAAACTGAAGGGAATGATAAACAGGGCAGGCCAAGAAGTACAAGGACATCCAAGTGTTGAGGGCTTAAGGTTGGGACCAGTGAAGTTGTATTGATGCCTATAGTGTCCAGTGGCCTGGGCATGGGAATAGAGAAGGCAGATTGCAGCATTGATATGAGTGAGTCTATTTTTAAAAATATTTGTGGAATGGATTAATATCTCTTTCTTATATTGTCAGTTACTATTTTATATATTTCTCTAGGAAAAGTTGTTATTGAGTCAGTGGTTCTAAAAGAAGGAAAGCCTAGGTATGAATGCCAGAGACTGTTAGAGGATTAAAGAGAGTTTCCAATGCTGATTGCATGAGAGAATTACCTGGGGTTCCTTTAAAACTACTAATGCCAGATCCCAAGCCCAGAGAGTCTGAATGTGACCTGGTCATCAGAATTAAAAAAAAAATTTCCCAGATGATTTTAATGTGCAGTTAGGGTTAGAACCACTGAGCTAGGGAGAATGGAAAACTCACAATAAAAATATCTGTCAGATATGAAATGACCTAGACACGATGCATTAAATACACACTTGATAAGGATATAGTAGGTCTAGAATGTCAGAGGCAGATGCCTCAGCAAATAATTTCCACCCAGAAATTGGTTTAAGGTATCAATTTGATTTCAATCATGCTCAGAAGAGAAAAAGTGATTCCTTCTATCTGTGCATCTAGGAATTAAAGAGAATGTGGTAGCCAGAACCTACTTTATCTCCAGGGTTTTCTTGTACCCGGGCCGATGAGGCTCTCTCATAAAGCACACACAAATTAGTAATGAAAAGTTTGGCAGAATACACTTTAAAAAATGTACACATAGTAATTCAAATTCTGGGAAACTAGCTTTAGAATATAATTTTCAATACAGAAAGAGTTTACAGGGTGCATAAAGCCATTATTTATAACAGTTGTTAAATTAAATGTCTACAGATTTTTATTTATTTTTTATTTTTGAGGAAGATGAGCACTGAGCTAACTTTTGCCAATCCTTCTCTTTTCGCTGAGGAAGCCTGGCCCTGAGCTCACATCCGTGCCCATCTTCCTCCACTTTATATGGGGGACGCCTACCACAGCATGGTGTGCCAAGCGGCGCCATGTCGGCACCTGGGATCCGAACCAGCGGACCCCAAGCTGCCAAAGCGGAACGTGCGCACTTAACTGCTGCACCACTGGGCCGGCCCCTATAGATTTCTTAAAATCCTGTGATTATTTTACTTTGAGGAAATGGGGAAAGCCTATGGTTTGGGGAATTCCCTACTGAATACTAGAGATAATAAAAATACTTTTGAATGTAAGTGTTTTTAGTTAACTTATACAATGATTCAGAACTTAAGTTTATACTGGTCAGCATGACCTGGCCATAAAAAATATTTTCATTCCTAATGTGTATTAGACATTGTTCCCTAAGATAAAGTGCAAAAAGTGATTGGCCCTTAAAGTGAGTTTTAGAAGTCAGTTCCACCCCTTTCTGATGTAACATCTTGAACAAAACTAGGGCCGTTACTATGGATTATATCCATCTTATTTCAATTACGACCCAGGGCCAGATTTAGACCTTTAGGGGCTCTAAACCCCAAAGATTTTATTTCTACTCTCTCTCCTGTAGTTTAAAATAACATTGAATCACAAAATAATTGCAAGTAAGTCCAAGAAAATTCTCATTTCCTCCCAAGCCACCTGGCAGCTTTTTTCCGGGGAGAAGGAACAATAATTAAGTTTTATATTTTGAGAGGCTCCTCTGCTTTATTATGGTCTAAACCAGCATTTCTCAACCGAGGCTCCTCATAGGAACCACAGAAAAACTATTTTCTCATTTCTCCTGAGGACGGTACATAATTAAGGATAGTGCACAACTAGAAGAGTTGTACATGCGTAGGACAGAAATTATAACTATGGACGCCTAGGATATTAGAGTTTGATTCTTTCATGGATTTAGTTTGTCTATTAGTAACAGCTCAACTGAGATCCAGCCTCCCTTGCCGTCCCATCCCCCAGGCGCACTGGCCCTGTGGGGAGCGGGAAAGCGCACTAATAGCTGAGAACAACCAACACTGTTTGAAGCAGTATCTCACGATGGTTAAGTGCATAAGTTCATGAGCCTGAATGTCTGGGTTCAGTCCTAGCTCTCCCACTTAGCAGTTCTCTGACCTTGGACAGATGAACTTTCTTTTTCTTATAAAAGGAGAATAATAGTACTTATTGGCACTGTTGTATTGAGTATTGAATTACTGCATTTTCTTTAAAGTGTTTTGAAAGGTGCCTAGTACATCCTAGCATCCAATAAAAGTTAGTTGTTATTGTTTAATTCATGTGGGAAGAATCTTCGGACCATAAAATACTGTGACCTGAACCAGAGTTGTATGTGTGTGGAGGGACAGTACCTCCACTATCTTATTAATATTCACTATTTTATTACATTACCTTAAAGTGACTTTTCCCTGTGTACTTTCTCTGTATTTTCATTTATTATTATTTATTTATTTTGTGTGTGTGAGGAAGATTGGCCCTGAGCTAAAATCTGTTGCCAATTTTCCTCTTTTTGCTTGAGGAAGATTGTCGCTGAGCTAAAATCTGTGCGAATCTTGCTCTATTTTTAAAAAACTTTTATTTAGTTTATGATAATTTACAACCTTCTGAAATTTTAGTTGTACATTATTGTTTGTCAGTCGTGTTGTAGGTGCACCACTTCACCCTTTGTGCCCACCCCTACGCCCCCTTCCCCCTGGTAGCCACTAATCTGTTCTCTTTGTCTACATGTTTAATTTCCACATGTGAGTGGAGTCATAAAGAGATAGTCTTTCTCTATCTGGCTTATTTCACTTAACATAATTCCCTCAAGATCCATCCATGTTGTTGTGAATGGGACAATTTTATTCTTTTTTATGGCTGAGTAGTATTCCATTGTGTATATATACCACATCTGCTTTGTCCAGTCATCAGTTGATGGGCACTTAGGTTGCTTCCACGTCTTGGCTATTGTAAATAATGCTGCAGTGAACATAGGGGTGCATGGGACTTTTGGAACTGCTGACTTCAAGCTCTTTGGATAGATACCCAGTAGTGGGATGGCTGGATCGTATGGTAGTTCTATTTTTAATTTTATGAGAAATCTCCATACTGTTTTCCATAGTGGCTGCACCAGTTTGCATTCTCACCAGCTGTGTATGAGGGTTCCTTTTTCTCCACAACCTTTCCAACATTTGTTACTTATTGTTTTGGTTATTTTTGCCATTCTAATGGGTATAAGGTGATATCTTAGTGTAGTTTTGATTTCCATTTCCCTGATGATCAGTGATGATGAACATCTTTTCATGTGCCTATTGGCCATCTGTATATCTTCTTTGGAGAAATGTCTGTTCATGTCTCCTGCCCATTTTCTGATCGTGTTGTTTGATTTTTTGTTGTTGAGTTGTGTGAGTTCTTTATATATTATGGAGATTAACCCTTTGTCAGATATATGACTTGCAAATATTGTTTCCCAATTAGTGGGTTGTTTTTCTGTTTCAATCCTGTTTTCCCTTGCCGTGAAGCAGCTCTTTAGTTTGATGAAGTCCCATTTGTTTATTCTATTGTTTCCCTTGTCTGAGAAGACATGGTGTCCAAAAAGATCCTTTTAATACTAATGTCAAAAAGTGTACTGCCTATATTCTCTTCTAGAAGCCTTATGGTTTCAGGTGTCAGCTTTTGGTCTTTGATCCATTTGCAGTTTATTTTAGTGAATGGTGAAAAAGAACGGTCAATTTTCATTCTTTTAGATGTGGCTGTCCAGTTTTCCCAGCACCATTTGTTGAAAAGACTTTCTCTTCTCCATTGTATGCCCTCAGCTCCTTTGTCGAAGATTAGCTGTCCATAGATGTGTGGTTTTATTTCTGGGCTTTCAATTCTGTTCCATTCATCTGTGCACCTGTTTTTGTAACAGTACATGCTGTTTTGATTACTGTAGCTTTGTAGTATGTTTTGAAGTCAGGGATTGTGATGCCTCCAGCTGTGTTCTTTTTTCTCAGGGTTGCTTTAGCAATTCGGGCTCTTTTGTTGCCCCATATGAATTTTAGGATTCTTTGTTCTATTTCTGTAAAGAATATCATTGGGATTCTGATTGGGATTGCATTGAATCTGTAGATTGCTTTAGGTAGTATGGACATTTAACTATGTTTATTCTTCCAGTCCATGTGCATGGAATGTCTTTCCATCTCTCTAAGTCGTCTTCAATTTCTTTCAGGAAAGTCTTGTAGTTTTCATTGTATAGGTCTTTCACTTCCTTAGTTAAATTCACCCCAAGGTATTTTATTCTTTTTGTTGCGATTGTGAATGATATTGTGTCCTTGAGTTCTTTTTCTGTTAGTTCATTATTAGAGTATAGAAATGCTACTGATTTATGTAAGTTGACTTTATACCCTGCAACTTTGCTGTAGTTGTTGATTATTTCTAAAAGTTTTCCAGTGGGTTCTTTGGGATTTTCTATATATAAGATCATGTCGTCTGCAAACAGCGAGAGTTTCACTTTTTCATTCCCTATTTGGATTCCTTTTATTCCTTTCTCTTGACTAATTGCTCTGGCCAAAACCTCCAGTACTATGTTAAATAAGACTGGTGATAGAGGGCATCCTTGTCTCGTTCCTGTTCTCAGGGGGATGGCGCTCAGTTTTGCCCATTGAGTATGATGTTGGGTGTGGGTTTGTCATATATGGCCTTTATTATATTGAGATAATTTCCTTCTATCCCCATTTTGTTCAGAGCTTTTATCATAAATGGCTGTTGGATCTTGTCAAATGCTTTCTCTGCATCTATTGAGATGATCGTGTGGCTTTTATTCCTCAATTTTTGGATGTGGTCTATCATGTTGATTGATTTGCGGATGTTGAACCATCCCTGTGTCTCTGGTATGAATCCCACTTGATCGTGATGTATGATCCTTCTGATGTATTGCTGAATTTGGGTTGCCAAAATTTTGTTGAGAATTTTTGCACCTATGTTCACCAGCGATATTGGCCTGTAGTTCTCCTTTTACATGCTGTACTTGTCAGGCTTTGGTATCAGGTTGACGTTGGCCTCGTAGAATGTGTTAGGAAGTCTTCCATCCTCCCTAATTTTTTGGAATAGCTTGAGAAGGATAGGTATTAAATATTCTCTGAAAGTTTGGTAGAATTCCCCAGGAAAGCCTTCTGGTCCTGGAGTTTTATTCTTTCGGATGCTTTTGATTGCTGTTTCAATCTCTTTCCTTGAGATTGGTCTCTTCAGATTGTCTGCTTCTTCTTGATTTAGCTTTGGGAGAGTGTAAGAGTCTAAGAATTTATCCATTTCCTCTAGGTTACATTTTGTTGGCATATAGTTTTTCATAGTATTCTCTTATAATCCATTGTATTTCTGTGGAGTCTGTTGTTATTTCTCCTTTTTCATTTCTGATTTTGTTTATCTGAGCTCTCTCTTTTTTCTTTGTAAATCTGGCTAGGGGGTTGTCAATTTTACTTATCTTCTCAAAGAACCAGTTCTGTGTTTCATTGATCCTTTCTACTGCCTTTTTTGTTTCAATAGCATTTATTTCTGCTCTGATTTTTATTATTTTTCTCCTTCTGCTGACTGTGGGCTTTGTTTGTTCTTCTTTCTCTGATTGAGTTAGGTGTAATTTGAGATCGCTTATTTGGGATTTTTCTTGTTTGTTAAGGTGTGCCTGTATTGCGATGAATTTCCCTCTTAATACAGCTTTTGCTGTATCCCTTATAAGTTGGGTTGGCATGTTATCGTCTTCATTTGTCTCTAGATATTTTTTGATTTCTTCAATTTCTTCAATGGTCCATTGCTTGTTCAATAGCACATTGTTTAGTTTCCACATCTTTGTCCCTTTCTCAGCTTTTTTCTTTTAATTAATTTCTAGCTTTATAGGATCATGATTGGAGAAGATGCTTGTTATTATTTCAATTTTTAAAAATTTATAGAGGCTTGCCTTGTTTCCCAACATATGGTATATCCTTCAGAATGTTCCGTGCGCACTTGAGAAAAATGTGTATTCTCCTGTTTTTGGATGGCGTGTTCTTTATATGTCTATTAAGTCCAACTGTTTCAGCTTTTTATTTAATTCCACTGTTTCCTTGTTGATTTTCTGTCTGGATGATCTGTCCAATGATGTGAGTGGGGTGTTGAGGTCCCCTACTATTATTGTGTTACTTTTGATATCTTCTTTTAGGTTTGTTAATGGTTGCTTTATGAACTTTGATGCTCCTGTGTTGGGTGCATAGATATTTATAAGCGTTATTTCTTCATGATGGAGTGTCCCTTTGATCACTATATACTGCCCCTCTTTGTCTCTCTTTACCTGCCTTATCTTGAAGTCTACTTTGTCTGATATAAGCATTGCGACACCTGCTTTCTTTTGTTTGCCGTTAGCTTGGAGTATCATCTTCCACCCCTTCACTCTGAGTTTGTATTTGTTATTGGAGCTGAGTTGTGCTTCCTGGAGGCAACAAATTGTTGGATCTTGTTCTTTAATCCATCTTGCCACTCTGTGTGTTTTTATTGGAGAGTTCAATCCATTTACATTGAGGGTGATTATTGATGTATGAAGGCTTAATGCTGTCATTCTGTCACTCGTTTTCTGGTTTTCCCGCTTTTCCTTTGTTTCTTGTCCTGTGTTTTGGTCTACCCATTGACTTCTGCCGTTTCTTATGCTGTGTTTCTTAGTTTTTTCCTTATTTATTTTTTGTCTCTCTTCTGCTTTTTAGTTTAGTGGCTACCCTGAAGTTTGTATTCAGAATCTCGTGCATAACATAGTCCATTTTCTGATGGCCTCTTGTTTCCTTAGTCTAAACTGATTCAGTCCCTTTCCTCCTCCCCTCCTAAGTTATTATTTTCATATCTTATTCCAAGTTGTGTTGTCAGTTTGTAGTTAAAGTGACAAGATTGTCTTTGTTTTTGGTGTTGTCCTTCCCTTTATCCTAATGCTATAGTTGAATATTTGCTATCCTATTGTGATTCTATTTGTCTCCTTACTCTGTGTTTTGTGACCTCTTTCTCCTTTTTTTTCTTTTTTCAGGTGTGAGGGCCTTCTTGAGGATTTCTTGTGGGGGTGGGGGGTCTCGTGGCTACGAAGTCCCTTAGCTTTTGTTAGTCTGGGAAAGATTTAATTTCTCCCTCATATCTGAAGGATATTTTTGCTGGATAGAGTATTCTTGGCTGAAGATTTTTATCTTTTAAAATTTTGAGGGGCCGGGTCCGTGGCCGAGTGGTTAAGTTCGCATGCTCTGCTGCGGCGGCCCAGGGTTTGGATCCTGGGCGTGGACATGGCACCGCTCGTCAGGCCACGTTGAGGCGGTGTCCCACATCCCACAACTAGAAGGACATGCAACTAAGATATTCAAGTGTGTACGGGGGGGTTTCGGGAGATAAAGCAGAAAAAAAAAAAAAGAATGGCAACGGTTGTTAGCCCAGGTGCCAATCTTTAAAAAAAAAATTTTTTTTTGAATATGTTGTCCCAGTCTCTCCTAGCTTATAAGGTTTCTACAGAGAAATCCACTGAAAGTCTGACGGGGTTCCTTTGTAGGTTATTTTCTTCTACCTTACTGCCTTGAGTATTCTTTCTTTGTCATTCATTTTTGCCATTTTTACTACTATATGCCTTGCAGTAGATCTTTTTACATTGACAAATCTAGGAGATCTGAAAGCTTCCTCCACACACATTTCTCTCTGATTCCCTAGATTTGGAAAGTTTTCTGATATTATTTCTTTGAGCATGCTTTCTGCTCCATTCTCCTTCTTTTCACCTTCTTGGATACCTATAATTCTTATGTTGCATTTCCTCATTGCGTCAGCTATTTCTTGGAGATTATCTTCATTTCTTTTTAGTCTTGGTTCTCTCTCCTCCTCTGTCTGGAGCCATTCAACATGTCTATCTTCAATTATGCTGATTCGCTCCTCTATGGTGTCCACAGAAACATTCAGAGAATCCATATTTTGTTTTCTCTCTTCCATTGTTTTTCATCTCTAGTATTTCTGATTGATTCTTCTTTATAGTTTCAATCTCTTTCGTGAAGTAGCTCCAGAACTCGTTGAATTGTTTCTGTATATTTTCTTTTACCTCATTGAGTTTTTTGATGATAGCTATTGTGAATTCATTGTCGTTTAGTTTACTTATTTCTGAGTCTTCAGGACATAATTCTGGCTATTTATTGTTTTCCCTCTGGTCTGGGGACTTAATGAATTGCTGGATGCTGGAAGTATGATTTTTTCCCCATTGTGATATTATTCGGTTGCAGTTACAGCCTATTGCCACTAGATGTGGGTCAAGAGCCACATATTCTGAGCCCTCCGCCTTCAGCTGAGATGGCATGGCACAGCGTGGGTTGGTGGGGAGGGGGAGCTTTCTCTTCTGTGCCGACCTGAGTTTTTCCGATCAGCTCTTGCTATCTGGTCTTCTGGGGTATTGGCTTGATGAGGTCACCCCACACGAAAGCTTTCACCCCATTAGAGGGCTTCCTTCTGGGCTGCAAGGGCACTAGGGAGTCCTGGGTGATCCTGCAGATGCGCGACACCCCCCCCCCCCCACTCCTTCCCTCACAGAGCCTCCCACAGCAGTGATCCCAGTCTTTAGGGGAGGGAATGAAGTTCTCTCTTACCCTGTTCCAGCTCCTCTGAGGTGGGCTCCAGCCTCTCCACCCTCCGTCGTTTGGCTGCTGTGAGTCTCCAAGGATTCCTGTGCTATTAAGGATATTTCTTGTTTGACTATGGTTACTCCTTTTTGTTGTACGTTGGAGGGGAGAGAGTCCCGGGCAAGCTCACTCTGCCATGACGCTGATGTCACCTGCTCCAACCTTCCTCGAGTTAATGTGGGATGGCGCCACAGCATGGTTAGATGACCAGTGCTAGGTCCGCACCCCAGATCCAAACCTGCGAACCCTGGGCCGCCGAAGCAGAGCACCAAACTTAACCACTGTACCACTGTGCCGGCCCCTCTGTATTTTCTAAGGTTTTCAAAACGAACAAGTACTACATTCTTAATAAAAGGAAAAAATTAAAACTGTCAACTGGTGAATCTCATCTTTCCTGACTAACATAGATACCGAGTCAAGGAGGAAAGAAAACAGGCTTAATGAGTTGTATTAAGTCATTCTCTTCTGGAACTACTAATCTATTATCAGAAATTTTGGATTAAGGCATACTAAACAGGATATGAAAAAAAATGTGCTTTGTATTGCTTCAATCCAAAATAAAAGGGAGAACAAAGCTTTGATCCATAAGTAAGGAATAATAGCCATAAGGAAAAAAGGCACAGAAGAGATTTTTCTAGCAATGCATGTAACAGGAAAAGAAAACAGGGCCTTGAGCTCAGCCCTTCATTAAACCTATGTCCCAAGGGTAGACTAAAGTATAGCTTTAGAAAACACAATGAGAGAAAGACCAAAAACTTTATGATTAGAGAACTAATGCTTCTAAGAGTGTGAGGAAACGGGCACTTTCATACATTGTTGATGACAGTGTAAATGGTACTGTAATAATGATGGCTCCTCTTTACGAGGACCCAGGAAAGAAAATTTCCTAACATCTAGTACTAGAAACAGTTGTGCCTCACCTGACAAACTGATTTATCTTAAAGGTGTCTGAAAATCACGTAAATCATCTTCTCTCTTTGCATTTGGCTGCTTTAAAGTTCAGAGATATGTTTGTATCTCAACAATAACATACAGAAACGTATGGCACATATTTTTTGTATTAATTTCTCTCCTGCCTTCATGCTCAAATTTTATGGTGCCATATGTAACTTTATATATTGCCTTAATTCATCTTATAAATTGCCTTAATTTAATAGTGTCATTTAAATAAAAAGTTCAGACATGCATAAATAAAATGGAATGCTTTGAAAAAATGCAATGAAGGATCATTTTAAGGAATGTAATTTAGGTAAGAGATTAATTCAGGAGAATCCAGTCAAAAGCCAAATAAAGCTGTATTTTTATACTGTACAAAAGAAAATTTACATTCTTAATGTAACTAGATACATCTAGGGAAAAATTACACATCTCTCAAGAAACACAATATTTAACATCTTAGATATGTTTCTGCATTGCAGACTTATAATGAATTTATACATCTTTATTTACAATAACTTAAAATATTTTTTCATCTCTGGCAGATATTTACAAGGTCAACAGTGACTACATTTCACATTTCAACAATCAACAGCATTAACCAGTTCTGTAAGACAATTAAGATAATGGCTTACATGCACCAATAAATATGATCTTAAATGTGCGTATTTTTCTTCAGCTCTGTAAAAGTGAAAGTCTTCACTAGTCCTAGGTTGAAAGGACACAATCAAAAGAGATCATATTTTCTTCATGCCTATCTTATTTAAATTTTTACCACCACTCTTCTCTGAATACTTGAGAAGTTTATACCAAGTTATAGGTTGATGCTGATAAGAAAAAAAAAAAAAGAGCTGATCTATACATTCCATATCCTTTTATGAAGCAAACACAGGAAAGTGGGATATTTTCTGTTTACTTGTCGATTGTGATAGAGATCAGACTATATAATGCTAAAGTAGTAAAAACTCTTCAGAAACTGTAGCTCAGAAGAGCCAAATTATTATGAGAAAAATAGTGGGAAAATAATCTTTGCACCATAAAAACTGTTTCACTTAACCAGTTAAACTGAATTAAAGCCCACAGAATTTTTAGAATAAGAATCAGAAAGACTTACTGTTAAGCAGTTGATGAACTTATTACAAATATTTTAAAAGAACATACAGAGCACTGAGCATCTCTCTCAAATCAGTGGGGATGATAAAACTTTAAGAAGCCCAAAAATCTACATTAGTAATTGTTAGAAAGCCAATGTTCTCTTTCCAAGACACCTGACCAAGACATTCACTAATTTTTAAGTACCACCTGATACAAAAAAAATAATACATAGAACCTGTTTGGAACATCAGTTAACATACAATTACATTTAAAGTTTTCAAAAAAAAATCATTATTTAATAGTTTATGTAAATCCTTTAGTTCTTATTGGTCTATACATTAAAAAAAATGAGTATTTCAGCTTTTCTTAACCCAATCATGTTTTTCTGCAAAGAAAAAAACACTCAGAATGATCATGTACATAAATTATGTAAAATACCATTTTAGCCAATATCATACTTATTAGAAATTGCCATTGCCCATTTAAAAATGTCTATTTCCATCATTCTCCCCTTTTATTTTGAAAAAGCCACAATATCATACAATATACAAATTTTAAGAATTTCCCTCATTTTCTATTCAATACTGATGAACAGAATCCTCAATTTGAGTTAAGGAGACATGAAAATGTGCCATAAGGAATAATTTTTGGACTTAACCTTTAACTGGTATTTTGCTGGAAGTGAAATGTTGGCATTTTGCTGACAGGATAAGAAAACCTCACATGGACTCTTGTAGGTACTATATATCTATGTTTCTAATCAAACAATCTTTTGATACTCATTTCCCTTAGGTCTAGAAAACAATCCTTTATGTTAAAGGAGCCTCATTCCTTAACAGTTGGGTACTTTAAAAATTATATTTGATTGATACATTTTCTTTGGTAAATTTTGTAACCAATGAAGATGTAAAGAATTTCCTCATATATAAATAACACTGAGCTGCTGACACTCAAATACAGCAAACCAGACTGATATCAATTCTGTAGTTGGGGACGGATTGTCCAATTAAGTTCCTTTCTCTTTGAAAATAAAAGAATTTCTTTATTAAGCCTGCCTCCAGATACACAATTATTAAAAAAAGATTCAGTGATACTTTAAGCTATATCTAATTCTAATTTTTTGGGTAAAATCTATATTAAAGATAATAGCAGACATCTGAATGTGCCTTAATTTGTAAACATTTTCTCAAAATCCAGAAGCAAAACACAGAACCTAGAATTCTGTCCTATGCTGCCAGTTATTTCACATCTTTCTGCGAACTTCTATCCTGAACTGTTTGCTCTCATATATATTTCTCATGTGACTAATGGCTAAAACTATAAACATACTGAAGAAATTGAAGTTACCACAATTTTCTGGCTGTGTGGTCAGGCTGAGAAGGAGTGTGCCCACATGGGCAGGGAAAGCTGAGTGATCACGACTCCTCTAATTCTAATGGTTTGGGATCACCACACAAATTTCTGGCACTGCCAAAAATCTAATATAGTTTAAGTGCACACTGGTTGACTCTATGAGTAGTATTTCCTAGTATGTTCCGTGCCAATATGATAGACCCATTAGGTACACAACACAGATAATAGTAAAATTTATGTCTTATGTTATCAACATGACCACCTTGGCAATGGAAAACTGTTACCAATCTGGTGACTCATTATGATTTTATTAGCACTGTTAACAATTTTACACTGCACTCCATCTTCTTGATCTGGCAAATATTCTAATATTTAGAGTTTAGGCTACCAATAATTTCTAGTTGGTTTTCAAACAACTTGTTTCTAAAACGCACTTTAAAAAAATTAAAGTATTACAAATATGTGTCTCAACCGACCTAGTGGTTTGAAACATGACAAAAATCATTCAACTTGAAAGATAAAAAGTCTCATGTTCAGATTGTTTAACATAGCCATAGTATAGAAAAGTTGCCCTAAAATTCTTATAGATTTTCTAACCACTGGCATGACCTATTAAACATTTTTAAATTGAAAAACAAATATGTAACTTAAATACTGATTTAAAAAAAAAAAATCAACATAAAACAAAACTTACTTTGTAATCCAAGATCAGAAATACAGCCTCCTTGCCAGTGTTTGTATAGTCTACTATCCCCTAAAAACAGATACTAATTATTTTATTTACAAATGAACATGCAGAAAATTAACTGAGACAACTGATTGTCAACAACTAAAGTACTCAAAAATGGACCCATACAAACCTCACAAAGTGAGGTAGGAAAAACATCCCACTTCATTAAAATAGTCACAAAAATAGTGCAAACAAAACAGTCTGAAAGAAGTTATTCTCAGTATTCCAGTGTCTAATAAATAATTATAATTAATTTAAAGCTACTAAGTGGAATTTGAGAATACAGGTGGGAAATATTGAGCTTACATAGCTGAGACTACCAGGTTTAAGACATTTTATATGGTATATACACTTTCAATGACATCATGGTCACCATTCCATTATGGAATCATAAGTTTCACACTATGAACCTTTTTCAGTCACATCAGGAAATATTGCTTTTATCTATCTGCTCTAAGCACAAGTAAGGTTCAATCTCTTTCGACATTAGAAATTAATGAAATCAAATTTACTTAATCTACTTTGTGATACTCCATTGTGCAACACAATTAACTTGCCACCTAGGTGACTGTGAAAGTTGGCTGATTCAAAAATTACTTTAAAATAGCTAGAAACACTGATCAAAGCCATTACATTGGGTTTATTTTTGCATCTAAATAAATCCCCAGAATATAATCAATTATAAAATGGCAGCATCCAACTGTTATGTGGCAGAAAATAGTAAGGCATAAATTAGAATAGGAAAAATATATCTATCCTTACATCTGTGGTATAGATACCTACATTTCCAACACTTCCCCATCCATGTTTATTACTCTCTATTTTTTCTGGATTTAATGCTTCTCTTAATGTGCAGTATTCACCAACTACTAGACCAGAACTATAAAGAAACTGCATAAATGGAGTGTGTTACATACCACACCTACCACACTAGAAGTAAAGGGAGGCAGTGGGGTGTTAATATGCATTTGAAAGGAGACAGGAGTTTGATTCTGGCTCTGCTTCTTAGTTATGTGACCTTGATCACTTTACAACCTTTTTGAGCCTCAGTTTCCTGAGGATGGATACGGGGGAGTGGGTGTTGGGAGACTAGCTAGATTATCTCTAGGGTCTCTTCTAGCACAAAAGTCCTGACTCTATATTAAATAGGCACAGAGGAGTAATCGGGAGGGTGAGAGTAGAGGTAAAGGTCAGGATTTCAAAGTACAACAATTTTCCCCCTAGCTTCTCAAAATATTTTTTCTATTTAAAAATCTTACTTCTAAGTTAGCTTTTCACTTTACATTTTAGTTTGCTTTTTAGTAACACGATTTCAAATTAATGACATAGAGAAGAGTTCCCCAAACCTTCAGATATGTCTTTGTATTTCTTAATCCAACCTGGCAAAGATGGCACCAATCAAATTGTTTTATTATAGAAAACAAGTATTTCCTCCCTAACTAGCTTTTCCATAGATGGAAGGACTTTTTTTTTAATCTAAGTTAGGAAGTATAAAACAAAAGGCTGCTGAAGGATAAAGTATGAATATTGCTGGGATATATTTGTAACAGCTGTTGTATAACTGAAGAGTAGTTTAAATTATATGCCAATAAATAATGCAAATGAATATCAAAAATCTCTTAGAAAATATGACTTAGGTTTGCTAAACTTATTCCATTTCAACCAAATCTTGCACAGGAAATCTGTTCTAGGACCCTGAATGCAAAGTTTGAACTAAATGAAATGTTTCTTCATTGAGGCCAAATCATATCACTTAAAAGAATAGAACACAAATGTTACAGGGTCATGGAACATTAATGGGTATGTATATGTACAAAATATAAACACATACACATACAGATAAAAGAAATCTTCTAAAGTGAAAGTTTTTCAAAACCAACTTTTCAGGTGTAACAAGGTTGCTAACAAACCAAAGGGAGATCTTATTACATTTATTACAGCTTTTGCTGTAATTTGGTATTATTTGGTATTTTTTTTGTGCTTTAACTAAAATAAAATTATGCTATCTTTACATGTCAATAAATGCACAACTTGTTAAATTACAAACAACTCTTCAGCCTCCTAAATCAACCAGGTATTTCTGCCATAAACTGACCTCCAGCCATGGCCAAGATCTCACTCCCTGGGAAGTACAATACTCTTTTTCTCTCATAGCCGAAACTCTGTTTCCCTTAGTATGTTATAGACCTTTACACCTCATTTATTTTGGCTGCTTTTTAAATTCCTTTATCTGACATCCTTAGTTAAATTAAAAGAACTAAGGGATATCTAAAATATGTCTTTGTGATATATACATACCATACATATATATATACACACACATACATACATACACACACACATATATACAAAACAATAAATCTCTATTTATCAACTTTTAGCGTTACCTCAGACTTTGGCAATGTTGTAGATATTAGTTCAGGTTCTAGTTTTCCATTTTCATATGAGCTGAAAAATGTTACAGATCACCAAATTCAATCAAGCAACTCATTGTTTTTATAAAGATTCTAACAGAAAGTCCACTAAACAAACAAACCTCTTACAATCAAAAAAAAGAGGAGAGGATTTTTAGGTGTGAAAAAAAAGAGGCATTTTTCTGGTTATTTTATTTATCAAAATGTATTGTAATTTTTATTGGAGAGAGAAAATTTTAAACTGTTAACTAGGAGAATACTTGCTTTCTATAAATTCAGTATATTTTTATTTCACGATAATAAAACAAAAATGTCTCAACGTACAAAGCACTAATAGCTCTGATGTCTTTTGTGGAAGGATAATGTATAGCAGTTCAAGTCATAACAATGATTTCAAAAATCAATATATTCTCTTCTACTTCAATCAAGCAGTAGAGCCAGAGACCCAGAAGAGGTCATAATGAAATCTTATCCAATCAAATCAGAACTGAAAATTTTTTACCAATAATGCATTTTTGTAGCCTCTTAGCTCAGTTACCAAATGTTACTTACATACATTCAACATCTAGCTTACTGGCATGATTCCAAAGTTTTATAAAAATGAGAAACTTTTGGAGATATATGATTATAAGGTACACAAATTGCATTACATTAAACACAAAGGCAGTGTAGTCCTTGTAGGAGAAATCAAGTCAGTACCCCCTGGTAGAAATGTTCTATAAAAATGTGTCACATTGAAGCATCAGTGTTTTCAGCCAATTATCTGTCCCTGATGTATTTCCTTGGAGTATATGATCTATCAGGACTTCAGGTTTCTTAATCCAAGATATCTGACTGAATTTAGGTACATCTAGAAAGCAGCTGAAAGGGCTTCTCCAATAGTCTGACATCACAGAAAGTGGGTTGAGAAATCCCTCTCTTTACCTGAAGATGTACTTGTTCTACTTCAGTCATCATCAGCTCACAAAGGAAAAGAAAAAAACCAATCAAAACTTCCCCTCACACACACAATCCCATACAAGATAAACAAAAACTGCCCCCTCCCGCCCACAAAACCCCAGCACCAAAGTGTCACTCATTCCTAGGAAATAGAACACGCCCCTTGGATTCTCTGATTTGTTAGTTGTTCAAACTTAAAGGACAGAAACGACCTTATGTCCTTGCGGGGAGGAGGGAAGACATGTTAATAATGACTACAGAGCCATCGAGAAAGTGCATTATCAATTACACAATCAACTTAGAGCCCTGCCCTCTGATGGAGGTGGCCACCACTTGATTTAAATGCCTCAGTAATTGAACATTTGTGTCCTCGAGATAAAGGAGACAGGGGGAAAAAGAGCCACCCTTATTTCAATAGAAAAGTGCAGCAGCCTACCACCTTTCCCCACGCTTCTCAAGAAAATGATTGCACAGACTCAGAGAAGTCCAAAGTCATAGCAGAATCTCTGAGGCACTCCTGGTTAAGAGAAAAAAAATATGATCCAGTAATCTTCATAGTTCTACAGATCATGAGAACAAACCCGTTTTTGTTTTTTTAAAAGAAAGCCAAAGAATCATTTCATAGGGATCATATACACCATTTCCTCTAACGTATCCTCAGTCTCACAGTGTTGAAATGGGACCGATCAGCCTACGACAGATTGCACATCACCCAAGGAGAAGAGAAGGCATGGAAAATGCAAACATTTTATACTGCTTCACAAACACATTTACAAGGAATAGGTGAAGAGAAGATATAGGAAGGAGGGAAAAGAAAACCTTATTGCTGTTTCCATACAAAATACAGTATGAAGATACCTAAACTAAATCAAATCTGATTATGATGACCAATATTTTCACAATGTGGGATGAAGTGTCTTCTTGCACAATGAAATGTTCAGTTTACAAGGTAAGCAGAAAGATGAGAAAGGATGTCAAACTACACCTGGGATATTAGCTGCATATTGAAACTTGGGGATCGAGACTGCTTGGTTAAGGGAGCTCCTGGGCTGAGGAGCTCTTTACCTTCTCCAGCTTGACCTAGCCGGTCCTCCTGTAGACTGATGGTTGAATATCGATTAGCACTGTTAGCTGCTAAATTAGTAACTGCCTCAGTGCCAACCCCAATGCTGGTACTTGCTTGACTGCCATTTACATAGTCAAATGATTTACTTGAAGAAGCACTGGCTGTCCGGATTAGACTTAAGCTATTGGTTTTTGGCACCACCGAGCCAGCGGGCAGGCTCAGGTGTTTCTTCATCGGTGTCAGCTCAATTGAATCTACACTAAGATCGGGTGGTTGCTGTACATACTGCCTGCGAACTACTGAATCTCGAGGGCTCTCACTGGATTTGATGACAGAAGCTGTTTCTTTATCCTTGGCTGAACGCCCAGCTGCTACTTTCCTTAAGCTTCCCCTCTGAGAAGAGGAGGATGGTTTGGTCCCAATTGGCTGACTGCTGAGGGAAGCCCCCGATGAAAATCCTTCATCTGCATCATTCAGGTTTACCAACTCCTCTCCTCCATTTAGACCCTCAGCACCTAAAAAACAAATCAGACAGACTCAGCAATAGCTAAATTAAATAAGAGGCAGCTGTGAATAACAACTTAACTGACCTTCTCTCCTGGGTAATTTTTGCTAGAGGTTGGCAACGGCCTCGCTATCAACATTTCTCGTAAATAATTTAGGAGAAGAAACCCTAATCTACACAGAATTCCAATGTGTTATTCATTCTGTTCATTTAGCTTTCATTAGTTCAGCTTTTGTAAAACTATCCACAAACAAACTTAGTATACTATCAATATTTAGGCACATAAAACAACTTTAGGTAAAATACAACATTTTGTTATCATAAATCTTTATAATACACCCTTGTCAATTTGAGGTGACCATATCTATCTATTTTAAAAAACAAATTTTTTTCCTTCTGTCTTCCTTACCCATCATAAAACAGACTGTGCAAAAGAGACACCCTTCTAATTTCAGCCACCCAGAATAACGCCAAAAACACATTTATCCCTACAAGCTAAACCCTCTTTAATTACAATAAACTGCTTCTAAATGGCTTTAAAACCTTTAACATGAAAACAGTAAATTTTCTAACTCTAAAAAACTCTACCATTGCTTCCAGTAACTTCATAATTGTATGCTGTCTAAATGGACATATCTACTCACTGATTTCCATGTTTTCTTGATCAATTAATGTGAAGAAAATATTTAATTATCAGAGAGCAAGGGTAGGAAACCAGAAGGGATATTTAAGAAGGATTTCTTCTTTCTATATGATGTATTTTTGTAATATATTAGATTTTTAGTATCAAGATTTATTATTGTCATAAAATACCATAGTGTCCCATTATGTTTCATGCAGAAACTGCAGTTAATGCAAGAACCCTTATCTTAGGATTCTGTACAAAGGGGAGAAGCATACACAATATATTTAGTTGGGGGTTTCTAGGAATCTCAATTCTCTTACTGAAAGTATGATCAACATTCTTTTAGAAAGTAACACGTTTGCTTCTTTCAAAACCTGATGGTTGTGTGCTACCTCATTAATATGTTTACCAGACTGCAAAAAGTTTAATCTGGATCTACATACAGATATCACTATTATAGTTAAGGTAAAATGTTAGGAAAGAATTCTAAACAAATAGTATTTTGAGATAACAGGTTACCTAAGTAAAATACATATGAAATATTTAAACACAATCTTTATTTAACATAGTTCCTGGAAAAATAAAAATATTTTCTTAGCCATATTTTCTCATATGGATTAGTTATTTCCTTCCTTCAAAAGAAGAATGAAATAGGCTATCCTTAAAGCAAAAGGAACCTTGTTATTATATCCAGCAGTTTAATAACCTTTAATCATCATGCAAAGCCATATGAAAATACAGCTGACACCATTTCTCTCAACCTCTTCTTCAAAAGAAAAGTATACAATGTATCTCAAAATAAAAACTTTAAATTATATTCATATATCATCTTAGCAATTTACTTACGATTAGTATAAAGAACTCTAAAATGCCCAAGAAAAGATAGTTATTGGTTCAGAAGTGATATCAGTACTATAAAACTGGGAGTGAACAGAATGTATCATTGGGGACATACATAATTAGGAAAGGAGACTGAGAGACTTAGTGCTAGCTTCTGAATATTGCCACATGCAGATCTGATGCCCAAGCAATATGGCCACAAAAGAGAAGATGATAACATAAAAGTCACCATGCAAGAGAATCCACTGATAAGTTATACAAGTTATACAGTAAGAAATGCTGTTTAAGTATAGTGGAACACTGACTATACTTTCATTATAGGCGTTGTCCTCAGTTCCATATAATTTTAAATCCAGCTTTAAAAGTTACAAATAAAACGTTACTTGACAATCAGGATAAAGGTAGGTGATAGGCTCATATTCTTCCTTCAATTTCAACACATAATAAATATAATTTTAATTATAAAACTATTAAAAACCATCATACTGGAAAATTGTTTTTTTTTTTTTTTTAAAAAAAGGCCAATTATCAATGTTAATCAAAAAGCTCCAGCAGACTTCAGAATTACCAAGTGTTTTTTGCTGAGGAAGATTCATCCTGAGCTAATATCTGTGCCAATCTTCCTCTATTTTGTATGTGGGTCACCGCTACAGTATGGCCACCACCAAGAGGTGTAGGTCTGTGCCTGGGAACTGAAACCAGGCCGCCAAAGTGGAGTGTGACAAACTTAACCACTAGGCCATGGGACCAGCCCCATTTTTTTTTTTTTCCTGAGGAAAATTCACTCTGAGCTAATATCTGTGCCACTCTTCCTCTACTTTGTATGTGGGATGCCACCACAGCATGGCTGACAAGTGGTGTAGGTCCACACCCAGGATTCGAACTCGCGAATCCAGACTGCCAAAATGGAGCGTGTGAACTGAACTACTACGCCACAGGGCCAGCCCCCCAGAATTACCAAACTTTTCCAGGGTTTTGGTAATTTCCTTCCTTCTTTTAAAAAATTTCAAGGAATAAAAAGGCAATTGTGTCTCACTACTTTTTTCCTATCTAATTTTCTCCCTGGGTGATAACAATACTATTCATGATCCAAAGAGGAGACAACCAAAAAGGATTTTTAAGGAAATTTTCTGTTCATGTCTGCCTCTCCTTATAAATTTAGCTTCTACTAATATTGATTTAAAGCTACAATTAATCTAAATTAAAAGGCAAAATAATTTCTGAGAAATTTCAAATACACTGAAGGAACTCATTCCTCTTTCCTTATGGGTACAACCCACCCTCACCCACTGAAATTTTTACCAGTGATAGGAGATATTAAATAGGATATTTTAATATTTAATAGGATATTTAAAAGGAACTATTTTGGTTCTTTTTTCAAAGTGTATGACTCAATGAATGGAAGAAATGTTTCCCACTAACCCCACATTTTCTAGAATTTCATCAAGTGTCACCATAGTATTACATTTAGCACAAATACTCCAACATTCTAACAATGGTAGTAGGTGCACATCAAGTGGCTCATTTAGTCACCAAGAATGTTGAGAAACAGGCTATTGTTCAAGTTAGGCCAACTCTGGGTTCCACAACTGTTCATATACTTATTTTTATGCCTTTATGCAAGATAAAACTGACTCCCAGGGATAACAAAGAGATATGGGAAAAACAAAGAGAGAGAGCTGCATCTTTCACAGCCATTTACACAAGGATGTCTGTAAAACAGCACCAACTTCTCTGGGTCCCTAGATCATGCACATGCAACACTGCTAAACAAAGTCAGGTCAATCTGGGCAAATGGGCAAGGGAACAGAGGGCAGATTTAGAGTCTTACTGAGCATGCTCAAATTTCTAATGCACCAAAGAGCAAGAGACTTCCCTTAGTGGAAGGTAACTGCTTCCTGTATGTTTGGTCTTTACAATAAGTAAAAATATGTAACCTATTTTAAAAATACTTGCTAAATTTCATAAATTAGTATAAAGGTTCCACAGTAGCAATACATTAAATAATGAAAAAACTATTAAGCTACGGTTCCCTCTTTCACAAAGTCAACTCCTATGGCATCACATGTAAAATAGCAAATGAATACCTTCCTATCAGAGAGAGGTCTTCTTTTATGGGGGAGAGGGGGAGTGTAAAACAAAATTCTCATCTTAAGAGACCAGCATGGTAGAAACAAAGATCTACTAGGATTCTTGACCTCCAGATAATACATTTCAATTCTGTTTGGGAGCCATATAAGACAATCATTATTTACAATAGATGATAAAATGCAGTGTGCACCAGGATAGTGCATTTATAGAGGAATGATGTCAGCAGCTCACTAGTTAGATGCAGGCAACTTGACCCAAAGATTATAAAAAGACAGTCAATACCAGTTTACTCTGTCAAAGAGACAAGAAATTCTTGTTAATTGACCACCCGAGGATTAGACATACTTTAACCAGCTCCATTTTAGTCCAATTTCTCAAAAATAATGTATCAAAGTTTTAAAACTCCCCTCACATATTTGTAAAGAATAAATTAATATATAAATAAAGTCAATTCATATTAGTTAATAAGGCTCATGTCCGTTGGGTGCATTTTTCCTTTCCTACTGTTAGAATAAACATGCTCAGTAATGAAAAATCCCAAGCTTTGCAGACCTTTTAGAGACAGGCCTCCGCCTTGTTAGTAGCCATGCCAAGCTGTTCTTTGATTACACAGGGATGCAGACTCCAGGCCAGCACAAATGGTAACTAAAGATTGTACCTGACCTGGTGCTAGGCATATTGGGGGCGGGGGACAGGGGAGTGTGCTTTCCAAAGAGGAGCTAATACACCCTGGGGTAGTAGTAACACACACTAGAATGGAAAGATGTTCTGCTTGGGGATAGAGAGCCAGGATCCTTCTCCAGCAACTGCCTCACTGACTTCTGCCTCCTCATCTCTGTCCTACCCTCTGTTGTGGCTGCTGCTGAGTTGGGCTCCGGTGAGCCGTGCTCAGGGGTCCTGCGCACCAGCACCTCCCCCTCTTGCACACGTTTGATCCCTAGGTCAGTGGAGCCGTGTTGGATCGGGGAGCCAGGAATACTCGAGTCAGCCTCGTTTGAGAAGTCAAAGCCATCTGGGATTCAACATATAAAATTTTAGTGCTTTTGTGCTGCTCTATTCTTTTGTGAGCATTTTGACCCAGGCAGATAAGAGAATGTATATATGGATATGATATAAACACAAACACTATTTATATAGTTACATGTGTGTGCAGAGTATGCACACACATAAGGCGGCAGATGAACAATGTGAGGTTTGCAAATGAATAGGACAGAAAAATCAGGATCATCAAAATGGCAATTAATCTCTTAGGCAAGACAGCCTGACTATTCAAGTACCATATGCCTATGAAATACTGCTGGATTCAGCACTTAGAAAAAAAGGAAAAGCAAAGATAAAAATTTTAGAATACTCAATTCTTTTATATATAGCTTGTATTATACCATTAGTTTGGCCATTTATATAATTTTCTCCCACAATGCTCATACATGCACCTTTTGTTCCCAGCATGGTAACAGGCTTAAAGAAATTTCTTTCCTATTGTTATTACTAGTTCGAAAAAAGACAGAAATTAACTTGATTTTATTTTCCATTTTAACATTCATAGAGCAATCAATAACATCTTTCTACTATATAAAAAATACATATATTTATAATAAAATACATTCAGGCATTTAAACGACATTTCTAGTGCTATTTATAAAAATCTAAACAATTTTACTTTAATTATACAGAGTAGTATAATATCATGTGTTAATATAGTCTATAAAAACAGTAATAAATTTACTTGAATCCATGAATGAGCTATAAGGGTTTTGTACTCACCTTCTCTCCTCCATCTATGGCGACGGATTGAAGCTGTTGTAATTGCAGTCCGAGAAATCCTCGGCACTGTTGGAGTGACTTCCACTTTAAGGACTTTCTGGCCTTCTTGTGAAGAATCCGGAGCATCAAATGGTAATGAGTTTTTCATGGCATTGGCAACCTAAAATGATAATGTAAGTCTGTACATATTTACACCTAATAGGCAATTTATGCTTATTCTACATATTTCCATAATTTTTTTTTCTTCTTTTCCCCAAAGCCCCCCAGTACAAAGTTGTATATTCTAGTTGTGAGTGCCTCTGGTTGTGCTATGTGGGACACTGCCTCAGCATGGCCTGATTAACGGTGCCATGTCCAGGATCTGAACCAGCGAAACCCTGGGCCGCCAAAGCAGAGCACGTAAACTTAACAACTTGGCCATGGGGCCAGCCCATAGTTTCATAACTTTTTGAATATGTATTTAAAACTTGTACTATAAAAGTACAATGTGTCACAAATGTTTCTATCTCCATTATCCTGTATGCTAATAGGCAGGCTTTTTAAATGAGAATTTATTTTTAAAAATGTGAGTCACAGGCCAGCCTCAGTGGCCTAGTGGTTAAGTTCAGTGTGCTCTGCTTCAGCAGCCCAGGTTTGGTTCCCAGGTGCGGAAATACACTGCTCCGTTAGCAGCCATGCTATGCTGGCAGCCCACATATTAAAAAATTGAGGAAGATGGGCATAAATGTTAGCTCAGGGCGAATCTTCCTCAGGGTAAAAAAAAAAAAAAAAAAGTGAGTTACACCTCCTATGGATTCTTTGAAGTTGCTGACTTTCAAAGAGAAAAAGTATTCCAAAGAAAGAAAAATTATTTAACATTTGAACCCTGATGTAAGAAAATTTAGACTAAGTTTCCAATTCTTCACATGCTAAATAACACGCAAAATTTAATCTCTGATTAAAAAAAAATCAGTAGTCTTTTGTTCACTCCTTTGTTTCCATAAGGAGAAATTTCCCCTAAACACATCTGGCACTTTCTGCCCTCCACAGAGGAGAGTGAAATATTAGGTTGGAGAGTAACTGCCATTGATTGGTCTTTGTTTCTTAACTGGGTGGTGCTAATCTAGCAAAGATTTGAGCTCAAGGATTGTCTCTCTCCCTCCCTCTCCACTTGGACAAGGACAAGTGGAATGTAGCAACCTAGATAAACTGCCTGCTCTGCCAACTCAAACCTTCTCTCCAGAGGCCTGTTCCAAGGTCTAGACTGAGGGGTGGGGAGTTAAGTCTTTCACTTTAGCCTTTATCAGTATTAAAGACAATGCTAGTTTCTCTCCCTGCCAACCATTTTTATCTATTTATCTCCTGGCTCTAGATTTGAATAGAGAAAAGAAGTGTTATTCATTGGGCTCCTCAGAGATCCCCAGCAATAAAAGATTATTCTAGGGCTAGAGATTACTAATCTCTTTACCTATATTGCCTTGGAAATGCCACCTCTACTTAATTTATAAGGCAAGGATAAAAGTATGAATTTAAAGAGTCAAACGCAAGGTATTATTATTCTGATGTAATTTAAAAAATCTTATTATCCATTTGTTTTAATGTAATCCTTAGGGTAAAATTAGGGATGCTGACATGAGGGAAAAAAAGAGAATTCAAGTATCAAAGAATTACTGTAAATGCTACCTCAATAAATATATATTTAGCTTAAAATATAATAAAAATTTATATGAATAAAATACCTTTAAAAAATTGTACTCAAAGTATGGCCAGTAAAAAATACATAAACCATATATTTAAAATGCCGTTATAGACATACTACGAAAAGCTTGGAAGACATAGACAATTGCAAAGAAATACAAACCACCAGTCAAATCACCTAGACAGCTATTAGCGTTTTGTATGTTTCCTCCGTCCTGTCCAGATTAAAAAAATAGTTCTATACTGCTTTACTGCTTATCACAACTAGCATTTTTCTTTAATATAAAATCTGAAACATATAATCTCATCAAGGAAACATCATTATAACTTAATCATTCTCTGTTGTGGAACACTTAGATTATTTCGATTTCTTTGCAATTAAAAATAACACGAACATTATGCTTATAATACACTTAAAAAGAATTTTAAGTAGTTTCCTAGGATACGTTGCTACACATGGGATAGTGGGTCACAGAAAACAAACACACATTACCAAACTGCTTCTGCAAGGGATGTTCAGAGTTGTGCTGTACTGCTACTGGTAACGTCGAGAATGCCTTCCTTAGTCCACTACTGGAGACGTACGTTTGTTTTTGGATTGATCATTTACCTTTCAGAGATATAGTCATTCATCACTTAACAACGGGGATATGTTCTGAGATGCGTCATCAGGCAATTTCACTGTTGTGTGAGCATCATAGAGTGCACTTACGCAAACCTAGATGGTGTAGCCTACTACACACCTAGGCTATATGGTACTAACCTCAGGGGACCACTGTCGTATATGCCATCTGTTGTTGACTGAAACGTGGTTATGTGGTGCATAACTGTGTATTCATTTTGTGGAAGAGTATGAAATCTTTTTATATAGAACAAAATATTAATGGGCTTTCTTGTCATGACTGTTGAGAATATTTTTCTCAGTTTGTGCATTGCATATTAATTTTGTTTTTAAAAAACTAATGGTTTAACATTTAGATGTTTATGTGGTCAAAATAGAAGATCAACCTTTTTTAGTGACTTGTCCCATTACTTAAGCTTAGAAAGTCCTCCCTTCTCTAGAAATTAGAGTAAATATTTATAACTTCTAACTCTTTCTTTTCTTAAAGGATTTTAAACCATTTAATTCTTTAATTTATCTGAACTCCATTTTGGTATGTGGTAGGAGGAGAGGATCTAAACCAATTTGTCTTCTCTCCAACAGTTAACCAATTGTTATTGTGGAACAAACCTTTTTCCCTCTATGATTTGGATGGCCTCATATATCACATATTGAATTTTTTTTTTTACCCATTACTGCCCTGTTCAAGCACTGGTATGTTTGTTTGTTTTTTGATGAGGAAGATTGGCCCTGAGATAAGATCTGTTGCCAATCTTCCTCTTTTTGCTTGAGAAAGATTGTATCTGAGCTAACATCTGTGCCAATCCTCCTCCCCTTTGTACGTGGGATGCGCCATAGCATGGCTTGACAAGCAGTTTGTAGGTCCATACCTGGGATCCAAACTCATGACCCCTGGGTCACTGAAGTGGAGTGCACAAACTTAACCACTACACCACCACGCTGGCCCCAAAGATGAATTTATTTTTATTTTAATTTTTTTGCTGAGGAAGATTCACCCTGAGCTAACATCTGCCAATCTTGCTCTTTTTGCTTGAGGAAGATTCACCCTGAGCTAACATCTGTGCCAATCTTCCTCTATTTTGTATGTGGGATGCTGCCACAGCATGGCTGCTGCCTAGCGGTGTAGGTCCATGCCCAGGAACTGAACCCAGGCCACCAAAGTGGAGCACGCCGAACTTAACCACTAGGCCACAGGGCCAACACACAGGTATGTTTAATAAAGAGTAAATGTAATAACTTACCAACAGTGGTTGAGAAAAGAGCTCTAGCTGAGCTCTATAAATGATGTCATCAAGGACTTCTTGGCCAAGGTCCCACTGTCCATTATACCTATGGAAAAGCAGATCGTTTACTATCTTTAGCAAATATTTCTAATCTTCAACAACAACCTTTTTATTGTTCCAAGTCCTACTGTTTTGGTTCTGAAACAAAATTTTCACATCAAATTTTGCATCATTTCATTTCTAAACTATCCCACTTTTGGTTATAAAACAAAATGAAGATTTAAAATACTAACATTTATAATAGTTTACAGATATCTCTTCACACAAATTGGTTTTTATCACGTATTGATATTTAGGGTAATCTATTTAATGTATTCATGAAAACCTGGGTTATTAACTATGTAAAGAGACATAGTTTTCCATAAGGAAAACATGGCAATTTCTAGACTCCAATTTAATGATTAGTTATGTTACATTTCAGCTATTTTAGGAGTACTAAAAGTACGATGAACAATTATACACCAGCAAATTGGACAATCTAGAAGAAATGGATAAATTCCTAGAAACATACTACCTACCAAGATAGAATCATGAAGAAATAAAAAATCTGAACAGACCAAATTACTAGCATGGAGATTTAATCAGTAATCAAAAATCTCCCAACAAACAAAAGTCTAGGAGCACATGGCTTCACAGGTGAATTCTACCAAACGTTTAAAGCAGAATTAACATCAACCCTTCTCAAACTCTTCTGACAAAAAGAAGACGAAGGAACACTTTCATACTCATTTTACAAAGCCAGAATTACCCTGATACCAAAACCAAACAAGGATACTACAAGAAAAGAAAATTACAGGTCAATATCCCTGTGAGATATTAGACAAAAATCCTCAACAGAATATTAGCAAATCAAATTCAACAATACAGTAAAAGGATCACACATCATGATCAAGTGGGATTTACCCTTGGGATGCAAGGACGGTTCAACATCTGATATTCAATCAATGTCATACCACATTAACAAAATGAAGGATAAAAATCATATGATCATCTCAAGACATGCAAAAAAAGCATTTGACAAAATTCAACATCCATTCATGATAAAAACTCTCAGCAAAGTGGGTACAGAGGGGTCATACCTTAACATAATAAAGGCCATATATGACAAACCCACAGCTAACATCATACTCAATGGTGAAAAAACTGAAAGCTTTTCCTCTAAGATCAGGATAAGACAAGGATGCCTACTCTCACCACTTTTATTCAACACAGTAATGGAAGTTCTAACCAGAGCAATTAGGCAAGAAAAAGAAATAAAAGTCATCCAAATCAGAAATGAAGAGGTAAAACTGTCTCTATTTGCAGATGACATGATATTATACATAAAAAACCCTAAAGACTCCACCAAAAAACTATTAGAACTAATAAACAAATTCAGTAAAGTTCCAGGATACAAAATCAATACAGTCATGTGCCACCTAACAATGTTTTTGTCAACAACAAACTGCATATACAATATGGTCCCATAAGACCATAATAGAGGTGAAAGATTCCTATCAGTGACAATGTAGCCGTCATGACATCATAGTGCAATGTATCACTCACGTGTTTGTAGTGATGCTGATGTGAACAAACCTACTGCACTGCCAGTCGTATGACAGTATAGCTTTTAGTCTATGCCATCTAGGTTTGTGTAAGTACACTCTATGCATTCACACAACAAAATCACCTAATGACACATTTCTCAGAACACATCCTCATTGTTAAATGATGCACGACTATACACAAAAATCTTTTGCATTTCTGTACACTAATAATGAACTACCAGAAAGAGAATTAAGAAAACAATCCCATTTACAATTGCCTAAAAAATACCTAGGAATAAATTTGACCAAGGAGGTAAAGGACCTGTACACTGTACACTTATAGTTTTCATAAAAGACACTGATAAAAGAAACTGAAGAACAGACAAATAAATGGAAAAATATTCCATGCTCATGGATTAGGAGAATTAATATTGTTAAAATGTCCATACCACCCAAAGCAATCTATAGATTCAACGCAATTCCTATCAAAATTCTGATAAGATTTTTCACAGAAATAAAACAAACAATCCTAAAACTTGTATGGAACCACAAAAGATCCTGCCTGAATAGCCAAAACAATCTCGAGAAAGAAGAATAAAGCAGGAGGCATCGCATTTCCTGATTTCAAACTCATATTACAAAGCCATAGTAATCAAAACAGTATGGTATTGGCATAAAAACACACAGATCAATGCAACAGCATAGACAGCTGAGAAATAAACCCACACATACGTGGTCAATTAATTTACAACAAAAGAGTCAAAATATACAATAGAGAAAAGACAGTCTCTTCAGTAGATGGTGCTGGGAAAACTGCACAACCACATGCAAAAGAATGAAACTGGACCACTTATCTTACACCATATTTTAAAAAAACCTCAAAATGGACTAAAGATTTTAACCTAAGACCTGAAACCATGAAACTCTTAGAAGAAGACACAAGAGGTAAGCTCCGTGACATCAGTCTTGGTAATGATTTTTTGGATTTGACACCAAAGGAAAAGGCAACAAAAGCAAAATAAACAAGTGGAACTACATCAAACTAAAAAGATTCCACACAGCAAAGGAAACCATCAACAAAATGAAAAGGCAACCTAAAGAATGGGAAAAAATATTTGCAAATCACATATTTGATAAGGGGTTAATATCCAAAATATATAAAGAACTCACACAAGTCAATAGAAAAAAAAAATCTAATTAAAAATGGGCAGAGGATCTAAATAGACTTTTTCCCAAAGAATACATACAAAAGGCCAACAGGTACATGAAAAGGTGCTCAACAGCACTAATCATCAGGGAAATGCAAATCAAAACCACAATGAGATACCATTTCACACCTGTTAGAATGACTAGTATCAAAAAGACAAGAAATAGCAAGTGTTGGGAGGATGTGGAGAAAAGGAAACCCTGTACACTACTGGTGGGAATATAATTCGGTGTAGCCACTATGGAAAACAGTACGGAGTACCCTCAAAAAATTAAAAATAGAACTACCATATGAGCCAGCAATTCCACTTCTGGTATATAGCCGAAGGAAATGAAATCACTATCTCAAAAGGTATCTGTACCCTCATGTTTATTACAGCATTACTTACAATAGTCAAGACATGGAAACAACTTAAGTATACACTGACAGATGATGAATAGATAAAGAAAATATGGTATATATATATACAACGGAATATTATTCAGTTATTAAAAAGAGAAGGAAATCCTGCCATTTGCAACAACATAGATGGACCTTGAGGGCATTACGCCAGACAGGGAAAAACAAATATGGTATTGGGGCCGGCCCAGTGGCAGAGCAGTTAAGTTCGAACGTTCCGCTTCTTGGTGGCCCAGGGTTCGCTGGTTCGGATCCCGGGTGAGGACATGGCACTGCATGCCAAAAGCCATGCTGTGGTAGGTGTCCCATGTATAAAGTAGAGGAAGATGGGCATAGATGTTAGCTCAGGGCCAGTCTTTCTCAGCAAAAAGAGGAGGATTGGCAGTAGTTAGCTGAGGGCTAATCTTCCTCAAAACAAAAACAAAAACACACACAAAAAAACAAATATGGTATAAGCTCACTTACATGAGAAATCTAAAAAAAAAAAAAACAAAAACCTAACTCACAGATACACAAAACAGATTGGTGGTTGCCATAGGCAGTGTGGGTGGGCAAAAAGGTTGAACGTGTTCAAAGGGTACAAACTTCCAGTTACAAGACAAATATGTCCTGAGTATTGGGACTATAGTTAGCGTGGTGACTATAGTTAATAATACTGTATTGTACATTTGAAAGTTGCTAAAAGAAGAAATCTTAAAAGTTCTCATCACAAGAAAAAAAAATATGTAGCTATGTGAGGTGATGAATGTTAACTAAACTCATTGTAGTAATCATTTCACAATATAAAATATATCTAATCATTATGCTGTGTACCTAAAACTAATACAATCTTATATGTCAATTATATCTCAATTAAAAAGTTGTCTTTGTTATTATATTGCTTTCAAATAGAAAGTGTATTATTCATCTAAAAAGAAGTATTAAAAGGAATTCATATTAGAAAAACAAGATAATGTGTCCATCATGGAACAACAGATTCAGTGTTGTGCAACTGATAAGGAGAAAAGAGAAATATTAAATTTCCAAACATTAGGAAGCGTCTACCCAATTTCACAGTCCACCTACTTACATGGCATAATAAACCCCTGTGAGAAGTTGCACCATAAATTCGGGATCCAATACTATTCGACCACAGAGTTCTTTCCAGTGTTTTTCGTGTTGCCGTGGAAACCCACTTACACAAACCCTAGGAAAATACAGGATTTATGATGTGTGATTTCCCAATTCATTAAATATTTTTGCTTTCATAAATTCATTTATTCAATCATTCATTCCTCAAATATTTATTTGTTCCTTAATTAGTGACTATGTGCCAGTCACTGTCTTGGGCCTAGGCATACAGTTGCGAAAAGGCAAAAAGATAATAAAATCTGTGCCCTCAAAAAGCATACATTCTAGAGGACTATATCAATAAAGCAACAACTTTTCTTAAATAGCTAACTATCTCTTTCATAATCATTCTTCTCCCTCTTCACGAGAGAAATGCATCATTTCACACATTGCAAATTGCATCAGGATGAATTAGTGGGAGATACAGAAATCTCAAAAACAAACAAAGGAGTATTTCAAAATAGTGATGTTTGTGAGGCTATTTTTAAATGTGCAATGGCCACATAGTTTCTTAAAATTCTTTAGGGGATAATCTATAAAATCAAACTTACAGCTAATTTAAGATTGGCCTTCCCCCAATTATGAAAACTGAATTTTGTTATAAACAGGGCCACATTCCATTCCCAGTAACCCAACAACAGCATGAACTTGAGCAGAGCATCGTGGTGGACAGACCCTTGGGGGACCACGATCCTTATGACCCCTCCTTCTTGGTACTCATGCCCCATGTCATCCCTTCCTCTTGAGTGTGGCTGGGCAAAGGTAACAGGATCTCCCTGAGTCCGTGTACAAGAATATGTGCCTATGGTACATAAGATTGTAGTGCAGGTCTTGCTGGAGTCTCTCTCATCTCTTCTCTGCTTTGAAGAAGCAAGCTGCCACGGCTATGTTGTAGGCTGCTTATGTTGGGAGGTCCACGTGGCAAGGAACTGAGGCTGGCCTTCAGCAGACAGCCAACAAGAAACTGAAGCCCTCAGTCCTACAACTACAGGAACTGAATCCTGCCAACAAACGTGTATAATTCCTCAATCGGGCCTTAGGGAAGACTGCAACTTCCGCCAACATCTTAACTGCAGCTTTTGAAGATCCTAAGCAGAGGACTCAACTAACTCATGCCTCAACTCCTGACCCACAAAACTGTGACATAATAAATGTGTGCTATTTTAAGCTGCTAATTTCCTGGTATATTATGAGGCGACAGAAAACTAATACACATTTAACTTCTTTTTGGGGCTTAGTTTCCTCAAGTAAAAATCAGTTGGACAGGATGAACTCAGGGTTCCTTCCGTAACGGAAATTCTGTGAAGCTAAATGTCCTGTCTCCAAACTAATTTATATTACTTAAGCTTTTTTTTCTGTAGTGGACATTTAAATTTTAGCTCGAGTCTGTCCAAATTATTAGAAGTTCTGATTTAGTAAAGATTTGAACACATAAATACAAATGAGACATACAGATAATTGGTGTTATTGCTAATCTTATCCAAAGCAGAGACAGTTATTTGTGAAAGATATACAGAAAAAAGTTCACATTTCTTAAGACTTTCTCCACATATAGGTCTATGTATTCAAAGCTCTCAAAGTGATTTATAAAAATTGGCATCCAGGCAGTGATTAGGTGCATCACTAAACCACCCTAAACTTAAGACATCTTGGCTTAACTTGATGTTCAGCTAGAAAACACTTCTTTAATGCCGAAGTATTTTCAAGGTCATGATGCATGCGGGATGATAAGGAGCCCAACAAGAATGAAAGCTCCCTGCGTTTTGTTTACTGCTGTACCACCAGAAGTTATAACAGTGCCTACGACTGAGAACGTGCTCAATAAACATCCATCAAATGAATAAATGTGAAGGTTAATGATAATTACTCTTCTCACCTGGAGCCCATCCGACAAAGAGACTGGTAAGATGAAGCAGGCATATACACAATAGCAGAATTATAACACAACATGAGAAAACTCAGGACTTCGAACCTAGAAACAACAAAAACAAGGGAAAAGGATTACAGTTATTTCTACTAAGTCCTTTAAAATTCACGCTCAACCTACCTCTCCAACCTCACTTTCCTCCACTGCCTACCACATACCTGACACTACATCAATCTTCTTACAACCCCTTGAATATGCATAATCGTTCATAACTCTTTGCTTTTATGGATGCTGTCCTTTCTTCCTAGAACATACTTTTTCACTTGGGAAACTCCTGCTAAGGTTTCAAGTCCTGGCTCAAATTTTTACCTTGGACATAAAGCCATTCTTAATTCTCCCAGATAAAGGAAATTGTTCCCTTTATCTGTGTAGCTCTAATACAGCATTTATCCCATTGAATCATAATTCTCTGACTCTACCTCTGTTTTACCTATTTAATAATAAGCAACTTTAGGACGAAACCCGGATTTATTCTTCTCTGTCTCTAGTGTCCAGCACAGTGTCCAACACATTATAATTGCTCAGTAAATTCTGACTGAATTAATAAACGAATGCTTCCCTAATCTTTACAATCTCTAAGAAAGTGGCTCCTGAGTCTGGATGCACATCACAGTTATTTAAGGAAACTGTGAAATAACCATATTCCTGTGTCTCAACCCACATTGACCCAATTAGAATCTCTGAGGGCAGGACCCAGGGAAGTTGTATTTCTAAAAAGCTGCCCATAGGTGATGAAGAGTATTTGGTAACTCTTTGTACTATTTTTGAAACCTTTTTTATAAGTTTGAAATTATTTCAAAATGAAGTTAAAAATTGAGTTGAAAGTCTGACTTGGAGGTAGGTACATCTTCAGATCCTTTCTCTTTCTCTATGCCACTACATTTATTGAACATTTATTTTATGAAATTAAAGATTTATTTTCTGAAAGGATAAAAGAGAAATTCCCACCTGGGAACCACCAGGTACAATCGTGGTTTGGGGCAGCAGGGAGGAGGGGGAAAATACCAGACGGAAAATAGGAAAGTTAGGTGAAATATGTCTTACTGGATATTGAGACCTCAAACTCTCCCTCCTGACTTGGCCACCAGCAGGCTAGGAGCCAGCTCTCTAGTTAAGAGACTAGAAGAGCTTTCTCTAAGGAATTTGACCACCCTAAGAGGAAACACTTAGAGATTTGGACTTGGGAAGTTCCCCAACTGAATGATCCAGTTAGAAATTGTGAAGTTCATAGTCAACTAGCCCTACTAATATGGAAAGAGCTTCTAATTTTTCATTCTCCTGCTCTTAAATAATAGGGGGAAGAAAAGGATTACCAGACATCTGAGGAACTCCACTAACATGAAAACAAGATCAAAATATATAGGAAAAAAAAAAAGCACAATTTGGAGGAAACAGAGAATATACAAAGAAAAAAAATAACTTTCAATAAAGCAAATTATCATTACTATTCTCAAAAATATGAGAGAAGACGTTTCTGAAAAAAACAAAAAGAAAAACAAGATCTATTTAAAAAGACCATTCAGAGGGCCGGCCCTGTGGTATAGTGGTTAAGTTCAGCGCACTCCACTTCAGCAGCCCGGGTTCATGGATTCAGATCCCGGGCACAGACCTACACCACTTGTCAGCCATGCTGTGGCAGCAACCCACATATAAAGTGGAGGAAGACTGGCACAGACGTTAGCTCAGGGCAAATCTTCCTCCACAAAAAAAAAAGAAAAAGAAAAAGAAAAACCATTCAGAAAACAAGAAAAGCTTTTAGATATATCATTGCAGAAATTAAAAACTCAAGAAAAGCATTGGTGGTTGAAGTTGAGGAAACACCACAGAAAGTAAAGCAAAAGGAAAAAGATATGACAAATGAGAGAGGAAAGAGGACCACTGCAGGAGTTCCAACATCCAAATAATAAAGCTCCAGAAGACAGATGGTAAAAGGCCAGATAAAATGGAGAAGCTCAATTAATTAACAATAATTATTGAAGAAAATTTCCCAGTTCGAAGGACATGAGTTTCCAAACCAAAAGGGTCTACCTAGTGCTCAGCACAATGGAGGAAATAAACCCACACCAAGAAATATCACAGCTGAATTTCAGAATAGTAGGAACAAAGAGTGAGGATATAGGGCAGATGAAACAGATCCACATAGGAAAAAGAAAAGGGAATTCCCAGGATGAGAGTGAAAGGAGATCCTGAGATACTAAGTGTACACCAGCCACAGAGGGCAACACAGTCCAGACTGGAGTAAGTCAAAGGCTCCAGGAGCTCCTTTTTCAGGAAGATGAAATTGAGAGAGTAATGGATATGAATGAAGACTTGAAAGGAGATTTAGACAACTGATAGAGAATTTGCAGGGGTTGAATTACAAAGCACATAATAAACAAAGGATAAAAAAAAAGGAAAATTATGAACTCCAAGGAAAACAAAAAGGTATGAAGGACAAGTAATCAGTTAATCACAAAGCCCAGTACTGAATAGCTCCAAATGAACCACAGTCAATCATAATAATGAGAAATCTGAGTAATGAGTTCCCACAATTGCAACATTACTACATTCAGAAGATAGGAGAATGAGAGAGGTAACAAGCTAAATCTTTATCTTTCACAGAGACAAGTTATTAGATAATGCCCCAAACTGAAAAACTAAGAAGCAGCAAGTTACTCAAAGATGTGGAGAGAGTCAGTTGAAGCAAGATTTCTCAACTTCAACACTGTCGGCATTCTGTTGTGGGGGCTAGCCCGGGCACTGCAGATGTTGAGCAGCACCCCTGACCTCTACTCATGAGATGCCTGTAGCAGCCTGCTCTCTCACCCAGTTGTGACAATCAAGTAAGTCTCCAGACATTACCAAATGTTCCCCACAAGGCAAAACTGCCCCGGCTGAGAACCACTGGTTAAAAGTCATTACACCTGGGAAAGGAGAAATGGAAGGGGGGGAGGGAACCGGAAATTGCAGTTTTTCTTAATAAACTGTATAGAGCTAATGCATACGTGTTTAACTTTCAAAATATATATATGTGTGTGTGTCTGTGTGTGTGTATATTCCTGACACAGTTGACTGTACAAAAAACTAAAACATACAGCAAAAACAAAACAACAGCCAATAGCACAATGAGATATCATCCTTCACACCCACCAAGGTGTCTAGAACCAAAAAGATGGAAAATAAGCACTGGTGAGGATGTTGAGAAACTGGCATATCACACACAGCTGGTGGGAATGCAAAATGGTACACTCAATCTGGAAAATGGTATGACAGTTCCTCAGAAAGTTAAGCATTGAATTACCATATGATCCAGCAATTCGACTCCTAGATACATACCCAAAAGAAATGAAAACAGATGTTCACACAAAACTCATAAACAAATGTTCCTAGCAGTATTATTCATAAACAGCCAAAAAAAGTGGAAATAACCCAAATGTCCATCAACTGATGAATGGATAAATAAAATATCTATCAATATAATGGAATATTACTCAGTCATTTAAATGAGGAAGGGCTGATACACACCACCACATGAATGAACCTTGAAAACATGCTAAGTAAAAGAAGCCAGACACAAAAGGCCACATATTGCATAATTCCATTCATATGAAACATCTAGAAGAAACAAAATCACAGAGAAGTAAGATACCTGGTGGACAGGGGCTGGAGGGGAAGAAACAAGGACCCACAACTGAAATATACAACTATGTACTGGGGGAAATTGGGGAGAAAAAGCAGGGGAAAACAAAAAGATTGGCAACAGTTGTTAGCTCAGGTGCCAATCTTCTAAAAACAAAAACTGATGGTACATACACAGAATGGAATAACAAGTAATCGTTAAAAAAGAACGAGGAGACTTCTATATGATACTAGAGAAATATGTCCAAGATTTATTCTTGTTTTTTTAAAACTGTTTTTTGTTTTCTGGTTAAAGATTTTATTTTTCCTTTTTCTCCCCAAAGCCCCCCAGTACATAGTTGTATATTTTTATGCAGGTCTGCGGCGGCAGTGGAGCGTGCAAACTTAACCACTTGGCCATGGGGCTGGCCCCCCAAGATTTATTCTTAAATGAAAAAAGCAAGTTGCAGAACAAGATATGCAAGTGAATTCAGTGTGTATAGGCCTGCATGTGTTTAAGGTTGAATACGTGCTTTTATATGCGCTAAAATTTCTGAAGCGACACATAAAAAAACTGCTAACATTTTAACTAATGAGAGTAGAAATGAATGGTTAGAGGGAAGAGGACACATATACTTTGTTCTTTGTACTTTCATCTATTTTCACTTTATACTCTGTTCTATTTTAAATTTACCACATGTATATAATGTTATACTTTAAAAATTAAAAGTAGAAAACAAAAAAGAAACCTGGTAACCAGATTATTTTAATGCAAAGCAGTCTGCAAACTATACTTATCAACCACTATTGTAACATAAATTTTATATTGTGAAATGATTTGAGTAAACCAACATAACTGTATAGAAAAAAATTAAGTTGTCACTTCATGTTGGGATAAGGCCTTCTCCAAGTGTTACACAGCACCCTGCTGGCTAACAAAAGATGATCACTAGAGCTGAATTCCACAAGAGTGTGTTAGGACACAAGGGAAGCCACTGCATTTTCTACCATATGTGTAATATTGGAAAAACCCATAAGGAGAACTGGAATTCCAGATTGAAGCACTTGATCAAAATGCCAATGACTAGGGGCTGGCCCTGTGGCCGAGTGGTTAAGTTCGCGCGCTCCGCTGCAGGCGGCCCAGTGTTTCGTTGGTTCGAATCCTGGGCGCGGACATGGCACTGCTCGTCAGACCACGCTGAGGCAGCGTCCCACATACCACAACTAGAAGAACCCACAACGAAGAATATACAACTATGTACTGGGGGGCTTTGGGGAGAAAAAGGAAATAATAAAATCTTTAAAAAAAAAAAAAAAAACAGCGCCTATTTAAAAAAAAAAAAAAAAAATGCCAATGACTATGGAAACTCACTTGATCCTATGTTTGCTACATAACTCTAATATTATAACCAATAAGATAAGAGTACTATTTTACTATGAACATAAAATATTACATAACAAATAATAGCATCACTAACATTATGTGCCAGACACTATGCTAAGCATGTTTTGGGCATCATCTTAACTTACTGAAATTATAAATTGGATGAACTTTATTTGAAATGATCATGTGTCATTTACCTGAACATATTATGGGAACGACATTGTGTCTGCCTGGGGAACACTTCCCCTATCTAGTATTGTAAAATAGAAAGCATGTAAATCCTCCCTTCCTCCAATATTAATTGGACATGCTAAATGGGGACCAGTAAGATTGCCAAGCCTATAAGGTCATTAATTTGCTGCACAATAGCCCTGTGTGGAGTACAGACTGAGGCTCATGGCAAAACCCAGTAGATGCCACCTAGTGACGTCTTCTGGGATTTGCGACCAGGAAATTTCCATTTGAGAGACAACTAGCTTGCCATTAGGCACTGAGACTGCCCCTATGACTGAAACAAAATAATCCTGAAATCTAAAATTCCCATATCTTGGGTGATGTCAGAAAAACATGGGCAGTGCCAGAAGAGTTCCAACATAAAGTGGAAACGGTTTGTGCAGGAATATGCTACTAGGGGAATGCAAAGAGATACTCAGAGTACTCATAAGCAGGGAGCCTCTTTTTCCATAGGGCCAACTTTGGCACCATGTGCCAGGCTGCCAGATTCTATCATCACCTGGACACTATCCTATGAAGTGCTCTCTAATGACCAACAAATAGCTGCTTGGTTTATGGATGGCAGTTCTAACATGCATAGACTACATCCTGTTTGGAAGGCTGCCACTCTGACTGAAGAAGGTAAAAACAAATCACCTTGGTGAGTGGACTTAATTGCATGCTGTTTGGCACTATGTTTGGGTTTTTACCAACTCATGGGCTGTGGCCAATGGCCTGGCCATATGATCAGGCAGGAGAACCACAGAAAACTGGCCTATTTAAAGAAGTGTCTGTATAGGGAACAGCCCTATGGAAATCACTATGGGAATTTGAAGAGTGCGTTAAAGTAGGATATGTCTATGTCCATCAGGAGAAACCCCTTCCAGAGTTGGAAGGTGATTGGTTTCAATGAGTAGATATTCCAGTGTGCTTGCTTAAGGTGGCCCTCTGGGTCCATGAAATGAGTCGACATGGCAGTACTGTGGCAATGCAGAGATGGGCTGAATTTAGACATATTCCTTTTGTAACCTGCGAGACACAAAATGCCAATAAGAAATGTTCTACCAACAACAGAGACAGACTGCAGATGGCCATAGGGAGGATTCCCCTGGAATAAAGGCCTGCACACAGTTGACAGTGGACTGATGTCAGTAGCCCCGAGGGCTACAAATGGGTCCTGACAGGAATAGACACTTACTCTGCACTGAGCTTTGCTTACCTGATGGCAGATCAAATGTTCATAGTACTACAAAGGGACCAGAATATAAGATATAATATAATATAATATAAGATATTGCACCTATTTGGATTACTGAGTCACATTTCTTCAGAGCAAGGAACACGCTTTACAGCCCATAAAGCCTAACAATGGGTAAGGAGATATCCTCAGGGTAATGGTTTGATAGAGAAGTGGAACAAACAAGTGAAACATCTGTTACCTAAAATGGGGACGGTACGGGGAGGGATAAAGCACGAAGGGTTGGCTTAAATGCCTTCATGAGCTTACTATGTTGAGTACTCGCACTCAACAAAAGGGAGACCAAGGGAGGGTCACCACTAGATAGATTCTTCTGCTTTTCTGGGGGTTTGGAAAGAGATGAGCGGAGGGGACAATGGTGGTATGACTATGCAACTCTTCCCATGGGGGTAAGATGGTCGTATAACTTTCTTCCCCAAATCACCTCAACTTTTTTTTTCCTACCTAAAGCAGTGGTCTGAGGACCAGCACTGTGACTGCAGATGTCAGAAGCAGAGACCTTCCTAAGCAAGAAGCTGTAACTATATCTTTTAACCATTATGTCAGAATTCCTAAGGGCCCAACGGGGTGGGTTGTGCCTTCACTCCATCCAGTAAAACTGGGGTTGAAAGAGAATGCAGACATATTGCCCAGTGGTGAGATAGCCCACTAGTTCTGTGCTTGAGTAAACTTACCCTATATGGATGGGAGAAGAGTAGCAGAGGCACATGCTAGACTGGTATTGCTGCCAGCAATCCAGACCAGCACAATGGCTCAACCTAATGTCCCTTCGAAAGGTAGAAAAGTTTGGGGACAAATGGAGAGAGGGAGGAATGGTAGCTGAGATAAGGGAATCAATAAATGGATTATGCAATGAGGGAAATTCAATACTACACTGCTACCTTGAGAAAGGTTCAGAGCAAGAGCTAATATTGTCTCTTGGCTCAATTATATCAGATTCCTGAAAGAGTGAAGCCATATGTTGGTGAGACCACTCCTGCTTTTAGAACCTGATAAAATCAAATGGAAGCCTGCAAACTTGAGTGGCATTGTTCTGGGACACACTGTGGCGAGATCTATGATGACGAACTGGAATAACAGTTAATGACTAAGTGAGACTCTGGTAATATGCTAGGATCTTTGACTCTTATTTTTCAGGTTACATCTACTGCCATTCCGCGATACAGTGTAATGCTGGCACTGTTGGTAAGGTTATAATACTAATACTGATAGTCAAATGTATTAGTAAATTGAGTTAAAGGCTCCTTATGATGAATACTAATGAAAAATTACTGGCCTGAAGGAAGAATTGAATTTAGCTACTCATCAGCTAATTTCTATGATAAACAGTTCCTCAAGTTTATCGTAAGGTACAAATAGCAGCAGATGGGGGTAGAATGGGAAAGAATAATCAAATTGGTACAAAAATATGTAAATGTATGTAGCAGTTTTATAGAACAAATTAGTTGTTTCTTCAAATATATCCCTAACTTACACTGGCTACTCAAATGTTAGGCGTATTCATAATGACCATATTGCCATCTGTGTCTGTCATATAAATGCTATACTAATGTAGATGCCCAGATAAACATGATTGTTTTTGTTTAAAAGATCCTTGGCCAAAGGTCAGGGGATGGCCTGTGTAGTAAAGAATTTGGCCTTGCCCAAAAGGGTCTAGCCTCTTCCCCACCGCTAAGAAGTAACCTATGTCATATCTGATAGGAGTGTCTTTGTTTGGGATGGGGACTGGTGACAACAGATCTCAGGGAGGAAGTGGTGACATACAACATTCTTTGCTGGGGGCTGGCCACACCAGAAAGAACCAATGTGATTTACAGTCGTGGTTTGGGTCACAGTATCAATCAACCTGGAGGCTGAGATCAACCTTGCGAACAATCAATCTAATCAATCATGCCTACCTAATGGAGCCCAATAAAAACTCTGGACACTGATGCTCACCTGAGCCTGATGCTATGCATACTGTCACACAGTGATGCTGGGAGTGTAATGCATACTGATTCCAGGGGCAAGGACAACGGAAGCTTTGTATTTGTAACCCTCCCAGACTCTACCCCATGCATTTCTATTTTTAGCTGATTTTAATCTGTGCCCTTTCCTTGTAATAAACAATAAGTGTGAATATAACAGCTTTCGTTCAATGAGTTCTATGAGTCCTGCCAGTGAGTTACTAAACCTAAGAGTGATTATGGGAACCCCCCAAACCTGCAGTTGGTGTCAAAAGTGAAGGGAGTCTTAAGGACTGTGCGTCCAAACTTTGCAGTTTGCCTAACTTCAGGTAGGCAGGTACTCTCACTAACCCATTCTACAATGAAGAAAGCAAGGAGCACAGAGTAGATAAACTGCCCGAGAGGGTAAGCTTCTAAGGTGTAGTCCTAGCGCACAAACCCTGGTTTGGCTGACTTCATGCCCACACTTCTAGTTTTTACATTGCTTTATTATACAAGATGACCACAACATAGTACCAACCATTAGATGGATGGGTATTTCACTGTATGATGTATTTCACTAGTATGACATATTTAACTTTTTGCCTCCTCTCATACCAAACTTAAGTGAAAGTAACTATAGTTGACTGTTAAGCACAAATTAATAATTATTACTGTCTACAGTTTTGACCATTACCGGTTTTGTGCAGTGAATGTTTCCCTCTGAGGATGAAGATCACTATAAACAACTCTGATGAGATCATGCTGACACAATGCCCCTTCGGTCAAAGCCATGGATCCAATTGTCGAGGGCTACAAAGATAAGGTATAGTATGAGACTGACTGCACCTCTAAAATGAACTAAAAATCTCTATCCTGAAAGGATATTTAAGTTTGTTTCAACAAAAGGCAGTTTCAGACTATTTCTTCTTCTCTTTCAAAACCTTTCCCATTTTTCAATTATATACGTTTTACAACTCTCTTTGGAAATTATATATAATACACAGAACTGAAAATATACTGCTTTCTTTTTTGAAAGACTATGGAATAAGTCTATATTTAGGTTACAGAATAAGAAAAGTTGCTGAAAAGACTAAAGGTTACAAATACATCAATTTTAATCTGTTTGTGTTCCAGAACACAGAGCAGTCTTGGCAACTGTGCATTCAAACTTGGCAGTTTGTCTAACTTCAGGTAGGTAGGTCCTCTTATTAATCCCATTCTACAATGAAGAAAGCAAGGCATAGAGAGTTATAATTATATAACACAAACAATACTGAAGACTATGATCAAATGTCTTTTAGTGACATACTTGATTTCTTCTCTCTAAAGTTAGAAGAACCATCCATTCACAAATGTCTCACTAGCCTCTATTTTATTTCATAACATGACACATAGAACTGAACTAAATTCTATTACTCAGAAATATCTGAGCTGGCTAAACATGAGTCCTGGCTAAATAGGAGGCATTCTATTTCCAACACAAAACAAAGTCCCAGGGGAATTAATTAAGAAAATCAATAGCTACATAGAGCTGTGAGACAACAGGATACTGTTTGTTGATAAGAAAATGGAATATGATTTTTAGACTACTGGTAAAGTTTCTTTAATTGCTTTCCTGACAACTTTATGCAGTAAAGCCACTACAGACCAGAAGCTTGATTCCTAAGATATACCCTTAAATAGAGCAGACAGCATGAGTTCAGCTCAACAGGAATCATCTGCCTATGTGATTACCAGTGTTCTCACATTCTTCAAATAAATATAAGCAAAAATCAGAAGTGTAATGTTACTGAACAGCTGGAATGCATCAATTAGGTTCCTCTAAACAGAAATAATTAGTGTTACTATTCTTCTAAGTAGTCAATTTCCTAAAAACAATTAAAACAAATTAATCTAACACAGATGACTTCTAATTAACAGGCAAAGATTTAAGAAAATTGAAGAATATTTTTGAAAATTGATAAAAGTCTAATAAAAAAGACTGAAAATTATATTAGTGGAAGGATTAAAAAGAAACAAACAAGAACCAGAGGAAAACTTTCCATTAACTACCTTCTGCCTCTCTTGACAACAGCTCAGATTTATATTGCTAATAATACACATCTACTTTTAAGATGCAAATCAGTAAAGACACGTTGGGACTGTTTATCTCTGGTAAGAAACTGACTTTTATCTCTTATTCAATATAATTTTAAATAATTCCACCTTTCCAATCTTACTTACCTCATGGTATATTGAAGGCTTGGATAAGGAAGGGATAGTAAAAGATAGAACTTTATTGTTTCCATCTTTATCAGCAATTTCCTGTAGTTAAAAAATATACAAAGATAATGAAATATTCACAGGACTGCATTATAAGAAATAATTACTTTCTTCATTTACCAAATATATCATTGGCAACTAAGGAAGATTTTTAGAAATACTAATATGTAAAAAAATATTACTACCCTAGTGTATCTTTTCTAACCTATTAGCAAATTTGTACATTTAGGTGATACTGTGATATTGATTGAGCACAATACGACATTACATCAAATACAACATGACAGCAAAGACATGAAGCAGGCACACAAATCAATTTTCACGTTAAATTTACAAACAGGACAGGAAGATTACAAGTGATTAGATCTTTTTCAGTAGAAACATGGCTGAGTTAAACAGATTAAAGGTTGTAGCCAAGAGATCCACACACATTAAAATAAGAAAAACACATCATTCTTGACTAAAAGAGACTTATAATTATTCAACAATAAACTGATGACCTGATAAGCTACATATTAACATAATTAACATTAGTCTAAGTGATTAAAAGTAAGTTCATATTTAGGTAATTTTTATTGAACTGCAAGACAATTCTTGTGATTTTTAAAAGCACTTTATCTTTCCTTGAAAAGAACAACAGTATTGAGATAGGCACCAGCCAAAGCAGACAGGGCCACCTGCAAGGCCCCTGGCCTAACAAGATAAGGTCCCTAACCAATCCGCAAAACCAATCCGCAAGCCGGGAGAATGAGATAGAGACCATCAAGATCCACATTCTGCAGCCCTGGGACTCTCCCCAGCTTATGCATGTACCCTAGGACGCAGTTGTTGTCTGAAGGTGACCCTAGCCCCATTACCATACTAAAAATCACACCCCCAGGTGGAGAGCTGGCATGCTAACAATACATGCATCACATGTAGTAGTGACGGCACAGGAGCAAGCACAACTCCACCCCTATATGCTGTGAAAAGGCACTCCTCCCCAGCCTTTGCCTAATAAAAGCCCCACAATCCTGCTCCCTAACAGGCCGGTCACCTGCTGTTTTCCTTTCTGCACCAGCTCCCTTGTGCCTCTTCCATGCACAAGCCAATAAACTTTTACTTCTCTACTCCAGTTTGTTGTCTCTCTTGACTTCTATGCTGGGGGACAACAAGAGCCCAACGCACCGATAACAGTGTCTTCATTTCTACAGTCTCTGATACCTCCTATCTTCTACAGGTATCAATAAAAATCTGCCTACAGTGGAAGCAACCTAAATGCCCATCAACTGATGACTGGATAAAGAAGATATGGTGTATACATATATAATGGAATATTACTCAGCCATAAAAAGGGTAAAATCGTCCCATTCACAACAACATGGATGGACCTTGAGAGTATTATGTTAAGTGAAATACACCAGATAGAGAAAGACAATCTCTGTATGACTCCACTCATATGTGGAAGTTAAACATGTAGACAAAGAGAACAGATTAGTGGTTACCAGGGGAAAGGGGGTGGGGGGTGGGCACAAAGGGTGAAGGGGTGCACCTACAACACGACTGACAAACAATAATGTACAAGTGAAATTTCACACGGTTGTAAACGATCATAATCTTAATAAAAAGTAAAAAAGAAAGAAAGAAAGAAAGAAAAATAGGCAAAAGACCAGTGGTCCATAAATAGGCTCCAGCTCATGAGTAAGGAGGAAAATGCAAGTTTAGATGACAATGAGATGCCATTTTATACCCACCAAATTAAAAAAAAAAAATCTGCCTACAGAAGCCAGCAATGAAAGGGGTGAAATGTTCCTTCTGTATCATTCCTTTTCTCTAGTGCCTTATTTTACTCTATATTTCTTTTACAACTCATATAATAACACATGACTAACTACAAGATCCATAGAGAGAAGACTGCCCTTAGCAGGCCTAGAAGGAAGGTGGTCAGAGAGAGACTTGGGTAGTCACACAGCATAAAAGGAAGAAACAAAAACAAAGCCAACTATTGTTACCAAAACGCAAACCCAAAAGAACTTCTCTCTAGGGCTCCTTTCTGAGTTTACTATGTCACAGGAGAGTTTCAACTATATGTGAACAATGGCTATACCTCTATTTTGGCAGAAAAATGGGTTTAAAAAGTCCCTGGAGTTTTTTTTAAACTACTTTGTAGTCAAACTAGTCACTACTACATCTGGGCCATTGTGTCTCAGAGAAAGTCTATGCTAAGATGTATGGACCTGACTTAAGCAAAAATTTTCATTTTTATTCCTAAATTTCAAATTAAGCCAAATACTTTTGATTTGTATTTGTGTGTATCTGTGGAGAAGAGCGTTCCTGAAATTTCTTTAAGCTAAGGGCAATATAAAACTCTCCCACCTACTTCTGATTTATCTCTGTGTGTATCTGTGGAGAAGGCTGTTCTGAAATTTCTTTAAGCTGAGGGCAATGGAAAACTCTCCCTGGAGCTATTTTAAGGAACAGAGAAGTGCTGGGGAGGGAAAGAAAAAAGAAGAGAAATGAATCTATGAAAAAAACCCCGTGTTGGTAAGAAATATTGAGAACCACAGAGAAGAAAGAACACAAGTGTCAAGGGAAGTCAAAGACAGAAGCCTAAGGTTATATTTCTCACATATAATCGAGCATTTTTTTATAGGGCTTTTTAGTGGTTTAATAGTGGTTAGGCACTATTTTTGAGATATCAAAAGATGATTAAACCATAGCACCAACAAGTACTGTCAAGAACTTGTCAAGCATTCTGCTACACAAAACATGTTTGCTTCATTTGTCCCACTGAATTTCTTTTTTTTTGAGGAAGATTAGCCCTGAGCTAACATCCGTGCGCATCTTCCTCTATTCTATACGTGGGACACCTACCACAGCACAGCTTGCCAAGCGGTGCCATGTCCGAACCGGCGAACCCTGGGCCGCCAAAGCAGAACGTGCGAACTTAACCGCTGCGCCACCAGGCTACTAAATTTTATTACACTAATTAACAAAAATGACAGCTTAATGTTAAACATAATATGAAACACTAAATTCAATTATTAAATCAGCAAACATTTATTAAGTAGATGTGCTAAGCACTAGAGGAGACAGTGATATATGAAACAAATGTTCTGCTTTAAAAGAAAAAACAATCAGGCAAGTTTGCAAAGTAGAGAATCTTATACCTAGACCAGCTTTTCATTTAAAAAAACTAATCTTTAATGATGATAATACTACTACTATTAATAATAATAATGATACACATTTATTAAACACCTCAAGCAACATGCTGGATTCTTCTAATTGGTTTTAATCCTAATAACAATGTTTTATTTCTGTTTTCCAGATGAGGCAACTGAAGTCAAGATATTAAGTAGCTTGCCTATATTTAAAACAGCCAGTAAGTGGCAGGGCCTGGTTTTAAACAAAATACAAGTGATTTCAAAGGCCATGCTCCTTCCTTCAGATATGTGTTCTAGTGATGGAAATGTTTTCTAATTATTTTTTAAGGGACAATAGAGGAAAGAGCACTGGTGCAGAAGAATATTTACTTTTCTGAGACCCAATGTTTTGTGAGGTAATCACCTCTCAACTACAAAACTTTATTTAGGTGGAGTATAAACTTAACTTTATTAGGATGAGAACTGAATACACAGAATATAAGATTTCAGAAGGCAGGAATTTCAATACCAATGTCTTAAACTGGGCACCATGAGAAAAAAACCAGAATAACATTGAAGGTACTCAAGAATTCCTTAGAAGAAAAGAGTTTCATAAACAGTATAGTACCAAAAACAGGCTGGCCCCGTGGCCAAGTGGTTAAGTTCACGGGCTCTGATTTGGCAGCCCAGGGTTTCACCAGTTCGATTCCTGGGTGTGGACATGGCACTGCTCATCAAGCCATGCTGAGGCGGCGTCCCACATGCCACAACTAGAAGGACCCACAGCCAAAATTATACAACTATGTACCGGGGGTCTTTGGGAGAAATAGGAAAAACAAAATCTTTAAAGAAAAAAAAGTACCAAACACAAATATATTATCAAAAAATAAATTTTAAACGTAAGGCACTGATAAATATTGGTCAAATAATTTGAAGAAATAAGTCATGAAATAGTAGCAATGCTATCAATTATAATAGTTTCAACTACTTTATAAAATGTGTTACCTTCCTTTTCTTTTTTTTGCTCCCCGAAGTCCCAGTGCTTAGTTGCATATTCTAGTTGTAAGTCCTTCTAGCTTTTCTATGAGCCACTGCCACAGCATCACTATGGACAGACGAGTAGTGTGGTTCTGTGCCCAGGAACTGAACCTGACCTGCCAGAGTGGAGTGTGCTGAACTTAACCACAGGCCACCAGGACTGGCTCTCAGAGGACTTTATTTTTTTTTTTTTTTGAGGAAGATTAGCCCTGAGCTAACTACTGCCAATCTTCCTCTTTTTGCTGAGGAAGACTGGCCCTGAGGTAACGTCCATGCCCATCTTCCTCTACTTTATCTGTGGGACGCCTGCCACAGCATGGCTTTGCCAAGCAGTGCCACGTCCACACCCGGGATCCAAACCGGTGAAACCCCGGGCCGCCGAGAAGCAGAACGTGCGAACTTAACTGCCACGCCACCAGGCCAGCCCCTCTCAGAGGACTTTAAAAAGTACTTGGGGCTGCCCCAGTAGCATAGCAGTTAAGCTCTCATGCTCTGCTTTGGTGGCCCAGGGTTTGCAGGTTTAGATCCTGAGCTTGGATCTACATGCTGCTCACCAGCCATGCTGTGGCAGCATCCCATATACAAAATAGGGGAAGACCACCACAGTGGTTAGCTCAGGGCCAATCTTCCTCACACACACACAAAAAGAACTTAAAATTTCCAAAACTATCATCTTCAACTTACCAAATTATAAATTCCTAAAAGGAGTGCTTCAATGCAACCATTACTCTGTCTGTCTCGGCTAACTGTAAGCCGTAAATAAACCCACATCAATTCCGGCAAGAACTGCAGTGTGAACCTCTTAAGTCGAACTTCAGAGCTACGATAGAGCTCAAATAGCTGGTGGCAGACAGGCTCCAGGAGCTAAAAGGAAAATAAAGTGCATTAATCATTTCCATTCTTTTGGTGTAACTGTATTCTTTTAAAGGCACATATACTCGTGTAGTATTTTTTAAATAAATTCTCAATATTAATTTTTGCATATTTTGAACCAATGTAACCAAACATATTAAACTGACTAATCCATTAACTGTAAGAAGTACTTTGTGCCCATACAATATCAACATATCTTTCAATACACTGTACCATTAAATTTATTAGATAATTAGATCTTCAACCAATGGACTACATTTATATTTAGTGAGTTTCCTTTTTTGTTCTCACCAACCCTTACTATCCTCCATTTTTAGAAGTTTCTATTGGAAAAAAATAATTTCAAATGATCTTGTTGGAAATAAACTTTAAATATATGATTTAGACTATGATTTAAACAAATTACATATCACTCAGAAAAGACAGGGATTTTGCAATACATAATATTTGGACATCCAAAATGCTACCTAATATTTTAAGTACATACATAAACCAAAATGATTATTTTTAGGCTTTAAGATTAACAAATTTCACTAATCATACTTATTTGAAAGATTTTGAAAAGGAGGAAAGTACACAGAAATAGCTTTCTCAATGTTTAATTGGATAATTTTTCATTTTTCACACAGTATAACTTATGAGGAGCTTCAGGACCTTGCAAACGGAAGAAAATGAGAAGTTTAAATAAACCTCCCCCCTTTTCCCAAAACGTGTACTGCCAATTTAGAATGGTTTTGTTGGAATAACTGCAGACTACACTAAACTGGCTGTGATTTTAAAATGCAGATAAAACACTGACAGGAAACTATAAAATAATATTTAAATTAACATTAGCTTTCAAAAACATGAATAATTCAGTAATTTATATGCTTATCTCTATTCTGAATGATTGAAATAATGCATATACATTTGGAAATCTGCTTGAATGTAGTTATATATGTGTATAATAATCTAACACTCTAGAATAACTCACTACTTTCACAATTGTAAATTAAAGTCAACAAATCCCACTGTATAGTTAATACATTTAGATGAGTTAAGCTTAGCTTTTTTTTTGTTGTTCTTGCTGAGGAAGATTCACCCTGAGCCAACATCCACTTCCAATCTTCCTCTCTTGTATGTGAGCTGCCACCACAGCATGGCCACTAACAGATAAGAGACGTAGGTCTGCACTCAGGAATCGGGCCCTGCCTGCCGAGGCGGAGCGCACTGAACTTAATCACTAGGCCACCGAGGCTGCCCCAAGCTTAGCTCTTAAGGAAGAACTCTGAAACTAAAAAATTCACACACACACACACTCTAGTCAGTAACTACTAAGGTTTTTTTGTGAAATCATTATCATAGTATTTAAAATTAAAAAACACCTCAACTCTCCCCTTACACTGATGTCTAAACCAGTCAGACAATTTGCCCAAGGTCACAGTAGTTAGTGGTGGAGGAAAACCTTAGAAGTCAGGTCTTCTGACACCAACTTGATATTCCAACTATATCACATTTCTTATACTAGAATGGAGGTGGAGTAGCAGGTAAGGGCTGTTTAATTACAAACAGTATATTTCATGTAATGTCAATAATGAAGTAATAAACTTTCAAAAATAGTCAACTGCTGGCATCTTTTTAAAGTAGACAACAATATTTAGCTCTTTTGGGGAGTTAAAGATTATTGCTCTCATAAATTTATTTACTAAAAATCTACATCCATGTTTCAAATCTACTTTCTTCTTTAGCAAAAGACTCCAAAATTGCTTCTCTAAATTTTACTGGCCATGGTACAAATACGATTTGTTATGTTATAAAGACTTGAATTTCCCTTCCTCAGTACCCAGAAGTACACTGGCATGTATATTCTACTTAAGCATAGCAAGGATATACAGAGTTGCCAAAATTATAACTCTGTTTCTCTTTAAAAGTGGGGAGGAGGAGTGACTGGCAATCCAAGAATTTTTAATCAGATACCGCTGCAAAAAAAGACTTAAAAACTTGCCAGTGCTGTTAATATCTGTTAATTCAAAGCATATGTATTATGCCATCATATTCTCACTTTCTCAGTGTCATAAATGACTCTGACCTCCCCTAAAGGGCACTATCACCACATCAAAAGGTGTTAAAAATCATTATTCTCTGGTTAAAAAAAAAGCTTAAGAATAACTGACACCTTTTCCAAATTTAGCAACCAGTTTTGACACAGTAATTACTAAGAGACATGCTTTCTGATGAACACACTGAAAGCAGTTTGGGTGGACTAATGGAGACTGAAGCCCAATTTGAGTGGGTTAAAGAGAGATGGTGAGGTGAGGAAATGGGGACAAGCAGGCTATAAATAAGCAATACTTTATGAAGTTCCTCTGTGCAGAGGGACAGAGAAATGGGGTAGATGATAAAATAGAAGGCAAACCAAAGAAGCTTTTGAAAAAGCAGAATATGGTTCTTTTCCATATTCCAGTCATCAGGGAAGGCAAGAAATCAATGATGGAGGAAAGAGGAGGTAACTGCAGACGCAGCATTTCAGGAGGCTAGCGAAGCCGGGATCCAGGCCTATGTGGAAGAGAAGGCCTTTGACACAACCTGGGACACTCCATCCACCAAACAGCAGCAAAAGCAGGAGAGTGTGGGTAGAGACAGACGCTGGTAGAGTGGTAGATTTGAATGGGAAAACAAGGAAGTTCCCATCTATTTTTCCCTCTATTTTTGTTTGTTTGTTTGTCTTTGGAGAGGAAGATTGGCCCTGAGCTAACATCTGTTGCCAATCTTCCTCCACTTTGTATGTGGGATGCCTCCACAGCATGGCTGATGAGTGGAGGAGGTCCACACCTGGGATCCAAACCCGGGCTGCCAAAGTGGAGTGCATGGAACTTTAACCACTTGGCCACGGGGTCAGCCCCCTATTTTTTCCTCTTTTTTAGTGACAAAGAAAGCAAGTTGACAACGAGGAGGAAGGAGGGTAAGAGTATAAGGAAAGAGAAGGTGTAAAATGAACAGTGGGACAGTGTACCAAGGAAGTAAAGCAAGACTGCAAGGCAGTATTATACATCCATCTGAGATTTTCAGTCCTGCATTTAAAGTGGAGAAAGTCAACAAAACTATGTTTTCTCCAGGTATGTCCAGCCACTCAGGTACAGGCATGAAGTATAGGAAATGGTTGGGTTTTATCCAGTATTGAGATTATGCCCAAAGAATATGAACTAAGGGAACGAGAGGCAAAAGAGCTAAGAATGTTAGCACGAGAATGACTGTAATGATAGACAACGAAAATTTGGCTGGGAAAGAGAAAAGTGAGACATTTGAGAGGAGGAGGCAAGGCAACCAAATCATGCAAAAGTGATGGGGTTAATCGGTTGGATGGAGGTCTCCCTGAAGTGAAAGAATGCTAGAGTGACTACTATGGGATCTGGAAGGAGAGAAAGGAGGACAATAAAGTAATATGTTCGTCTAGAGATTAAAACTTAAGCTGTAATACAGGTTGGCCATGATACATAATATTAAACTTCTAGAAAATATACTTTCTTAAGAACTTTTATAGTCTTTAAAGCAAAAGTGCTTGTAAGATTGTTATAAGTTTCAATTAATATTATATATGGCATGTGAAAATTTTCTGAAATACTTTCTTGTTAACTAAATAATACATTTGATTATGTTTCAGAATATAATAAAATCAGGACTGAAAGGGCCCTCCCTCTAGGACTAAAGTCCAGACAAGCTTTGAGACTCTACAGAGTTTAACATTCTGTTCTTCTGAAGCATGAACACATGGTTAGAAATTTATGATCTGACAGGAGAAAGGATGGAATGACAGACCTGCTCTGGCACCTGGCTGATTATAATGAATGCTGGATCTTGAGCTTGAATCTCTCAAGTTGTAAGATTTCCATTTCTAGCCATTATGAAGTCTCACATGTTAATATTATGAAGTATGACAATATAATGTAATGTGAATAACTTTTTTTAATATCACAGCTTCCCAAGTATAAAAGAAAAAATGAAACTGATACTTTTACACACTTGTGAGTCCTAATGAAAATGATAGCATTTTAGATTCTCATTTTGTATTTCATTCTTCTTCTAATCAACATTTATTAAGTGTTCATTACGTATATGACAAAAATACTAGATTCTGGGGAAATAACAAATACAGAATATATGACCAACGCCCGTGAAGAGCTTACAATCTAAAGAGAAAGCATAAAACAAATAAATCTTAATAAGCAAAGCTTAAATGTTAAGATGATGCCAAACAAGGAGTAGGGAACACACACATTCATTATTCAAACAGAATTTTGAAAACTCCTGACCAAGAAGGATACGCATATATGTACATTACCACACCTAAAGTTATAAAACATCCATAAATACACAGCAAGAGAAAAAGAAGCAAATGAATCCTGCAATTGCTGCTACAAATAGCAACAGACGCAAGCCTGACTGAGAGCCAATCTAAATTTAGGAGATAGGAAAGAAAGAGGTCAGTAAGCAAGCTTTTAGTGATAGGACAAAAATGGAGATGCATTTTAAGTTAAGCTGCTGGTTAGGAGATGATTACCTGAACTTCTTCAAACTCACTCCAGTACACAGCAGAGGCACTCTTGGAGGCTGTATCTGGGAAGATAAGAAGCTACTTTCCTGTGTGTTCCTTTCATTTTCATTTAAAGCATACATGAATCCAGTGGTGATAAAACTGTGTCATACTATTGTGTTAACAGAAAGATGTGTGTATTTTGCATAAATCAACATATAGATTCAATAGCTACATTTTTCCCTTCTTCTATGACAAAGCTGAATAACAGGAAACTTTTTTCTTTTTTTAAAGATTGGCATCTGAGCTAACATTTGTTACCAATCTTCTTTTTGTTTTCTTCTTCTTCTCCCCAAAGACTCGCAGTGCATAGCTGTATATTCTAGTCGTAGGTCCTCCTGGTTGTGCGGAAACTCTTACTCTAGGTTTGCTGATCTTGACTATTCAGACCAAAAAGTGCTTTCTCTGATCATTTTCAAGCTAAGTTTACTAGCAGCATCATTTCATGTTACTAGTTTGAGTTCAGTCATTAGAGTGATTACATATAGTTCTATATTGTCAGTAAAATAACTCAAACAATACTTAAAATAAATAAATAAATTTCAATCAGTGTATAGTTAAAATTTGGCTTCCAGAAAAGGAAACATTCCAGAACAGGAAACAGAGAAAAAGTCCAAATTAAATAAAGAAAGTCACTCAAAATCAAGAATCAAAACATATTGTCCTCGACAGGAACAAATTTGATCAAAACATTTAAAAAATACAGAGAAGGAGGGCAGGGGGAAAGCCAAAGCAACTACCAGAATGAGAAGCAGCAGAAAGTTTTCCAGTCCCATAAGGATTAAACAAAAAAAAAAAAAAAAAAAAGAGGAAAAACTACAACACTTCACAAATATGTGTTTTAGTACACATAGTTCATTTTAGTGTGTTGAAATTATTTTTCTTTTAAACTCTCCTACCTCATTATTCAAATCTTGAATAACTTTATAGAGAGCTGGTACCAGTGTTTTTTTCCGGTGTAAAGTTGCTGCATAATTGGTGATCTGAGTGTCAGGTAATGCCTGAAAGAAAGATCAAAGGAAGACAAAAGTGAACTTCATATCTGGGAAGTCAGGAACTTTATTTTACATGAGTTCCTCCTGAAAAGATTTATAATTGAGTCAGCTAACAAAAGTACAAAGAATTAATACAAGAAATAACCATGAGAGTTAACAAAACGAATTAAGTTAGGAGGTAACACAATTCTTCTCACTACTCAGCCATGAAAAATGATTAGAAATCACACATTATACTGAGATTTGTTGAAATGGGTTACCTTAAACTAATCTGGTCTAAAAAAATAGTGTAGGATATATTTTAATTCTTGCATTTTACATTTACAAAACATTAATTTCTATAGTGTTAATAAATCATATAGTTTTCAATCAAATCAGTAAGTGGTTTTTAATTACAGCAAAATAAAACATAAGGCACAATTCTATGTCTGTGCCTTACTAAAGCTTGGAGGCTTCCCTTCTTATTCAATACATTTTAAAATTTACATACCCTCTCATCAATCTTAACTATTTTCATATTTATATATCTTCTAGCCCTTATTTACATTAGCACCTTTTTAAAGAGTTGCAATTATAGAAACATGTTATTTCAGATTTTGTGATTTCCACTTCATATCATAACATTTGTTTCAGTTTCTCCACAGAACACATACTCACTGTTTGAATTACTGACACATAGAATCAAATGACACATTCTTATCTCCAGTCGAATTTACCTTGAATTCTGATAACCATTCTTCTACAACACCACGTTCTGATCCCAGCATCTTCTTCTACCTTCTATTCCTCTTTTATCTCTGAAAGGAAAAAAGCACTGAACTTGACGATGGTATTACTTACAGAAACTACCAAAGGAAAATGATGTGTGCCTTTCCCTAAAAGAGAAACTCATCTAGTATATATTTTAGATAGGGAGGCCTTCTTTTTGTCTAGAATGCAATTAAAACAAAATTGTTTTTAAAAAATAAGTTCTTTTTTTTTTTTTTGAGGAAGATTAGCCCTGAGCTAACTGCTGCCAATCCTCCTCTTTTTGCTGAGGAAGACTGGCCCTGAGCTAACATCGTGCCCATCTTCCTCTACTTTATATGTGGGATGCCTACCACAGCATGGCTGCCAAGCAGTGCCATGTCCGCACCCGGGATCCGAACCAGCGAACCCCGGGCCGCCGAGAAGCGGAACGTGCGAACTTAACCGCTGCACCACCGGGCCAGCCCCAAGCATGTATTATTTTTAAAGTGAGAAAGACAATAAAAGGTTTGGTTTTTAATTTAAAGCTTATAATGTAAGAACAAGAAGAAATAAAGAACTTCTTGAGGGGAAGAGAAACGTCTTCCAAGTAACTAAAAGTTCTTTTATTAAAAAAGACTATCTCCTAAGAGTGTGTCAAAATTCACACTAAATTTCTACCTAAAAAAAGGAAGTCAGATTTTCTAATTTTTCCCCTCAATTCCAAAAGGATTTTTAAATATCCCTATATAATCCACTACACCAAGTACTACATAAGCAAGGAGTACAAAAAGGAGTAAGACATGCCCCTTGTTTTCAAATAGCAAATGCACTTAAGATATACTGACAGATTTATTGAAATAAATTGCGAGAGAAAAAAGAGACAGCAGGGAAACCTACAGATTAAAAGAGATGTTAAAAAAAAATCAATAGCCAAAGTATGAATCCTATTTGGACTCTGATTCAAATAATTAACAAGAGCATGACACAACTGGAGAAAGTTGAACAAGACTGATTTTTTTGATGGATTCCTGCTCTATTTATAAAGCTAATAGCACAGAAATCTAAATAAATTTAAATATAAAAACTTCAGTTTTCCTATGTATATTACTATGACATATATGACTTTTCAAACTAGGACAATAAAAATAGGTATCAGCACATTTGAGTGAATATCTACTGCCAAAACACTAAATATTTAATACACAGAATGCTATAATGTATTTGAAAGGGACATGACAAAAACATATCACAACATATTTTACTTTAAAAGTCACTTTGCTTGCTTAGTTAAGGCTTGAATCTTCTGAGGCTAAAAATCACATTTAGAGCTAGCCTTGATGGCCTAGTGGGTAAAGTTCAGCATGCTCCACTTTGGCAGCCCGTATTCGGTTCCTGGTGGAGGAACCACATGACTTGTCTGTCAGTAGCCATGCTGTGGCAGCAGCTCACATAGAATGAAAAGGATCTAAAACTAGAATATACAACTATGTACTGGGGGTTTGGGGAGGAAAAGAAAAAAAAGAGGAAGATTGGCAACAGATGTTAGCTCAGGGCAAATCTTTCCCAGAAAGAAAAAAAAAAGGCAGTATCATCCATATATTTTTGTTAAAAAAAGAAACTACTTTTATAGTTCGCTCTTTAAACAATTTGGAAGTTATTTTAGAATGTGATATGAGATTAAGATCTAACACTGTTTTTCTCTCCATAGTTTTCAATTGTTCAAATACATTGTTTGCACATCCATTTTTTTTCCCTAACTTGAAATGCTATTTTTATCATCTACTAAAAGTCTTTCTGTATTTGGAGCCATTTCTGAGCTATTTTTCCCATTGATTTTGCACCAGAACTACAATGTTTTAATTACCATGGCCTTATAATACACTTTAATATATAACAGTACAAGTCCTATCTTAATTCTTTTTCCTAAAAATATTTCATTATTATTGCCTGCTTCCTTCTTTCAGATGAATATAAGACTTATATTGTTAAGTTTCTTTCCCACACTCCATCCTTACGGGAATTAAATTTACAAATTGGGGCTGGCCCGGTGGCACAGTGGTTAAGTTTGCACGTTCCGCTTCTCAGTGGCCCAGGGTTTGAGGGTTCAGATCCCAGGCGTGGACCCACACACGGCTCATCAAGCCATGCTGTGGCAGCATGCCACATACAAAATAGAGGGAGACTGCCACAGACGTTAGCTCAGGGACAATCTTCCTCAAGCAAAAAGAGGAAGACTGGCAACACATGTTAGCTTAGCACCAATCTTCCTCACCAAAAAAAAAGATGTTTAACTAAAGGACAAGAGCATAAATTTATCCATATAATCATCTTACATTATTGTTTCCATTTCTGGCCTCCTTTGGTCTTTATACTAGCCACTTGGCGCTCTGATTATGACTGTACTAGACTCAGTTCAAATGTCACCTCCTCAGAGAAGCATTCCTGTTTACTTAAACTGACTCTCCCTAGTTCCTCCTCCCTCCAACCCTTATCACTCTGTCCATTTTCTTCATAGCATTCAGCAAAATCTGTAATTATCCTGTTTATTTGTTTACTTACTATTGTCTGTCTTTCCCACTAGAATCAGTACTTCACAGGGACAAGTGCTGTATCCCAACCTCCGGGCACTTAGCAGGCACTCAAACACGTGTTGATTTAACTACTTGTGCTCATGAACTCAATTTATTTAGCACCTTTAGCAATGACAGTTTTATTTTTGGCTATAACAAAACCTGAGATTTCTGCTGGCATTTTTTTTTAAAGATTTTATTTTTTTCCTTTTTCTCCCCAAATCCCCCCAGTACATACTTGTACATTCTTAGTTGTGGGTCTTTCTAGTTGTGGCATGTGGGACGCCACCTCAGCGTGGCTTGATGAGCAGTGCCATGTCCGTGCCCAGGATTCGAAGTGATGAAACACTGGGCCGCCTGCATCGGAGTGCACGAACTTGACCACTCGGCCACGGGGCCAGCCCCATCTGCCGGCATTTTCTACTTAAGTTTAATAATTTCATTTTTCCAAATTAAACATAGATGGAAGTTAATAGCTTCTTTAAAAGTGACCCAGAAACTTTCTTCAGGTAGACATTTTCCAAGACGCATGAATCATTCATACCAGTCTTACCCAGGTTTGAAGTTAGATGCTGAGAGATTTAGTAATTTTTTTTTTAAAGATTTTATTTTTCCTTTTTCTCCCCAAAGCCCCCTGGTACACAGCTGTATATTTTTAGTTGTGGGTCCTTCTAGTTGTGGCATATGGGATGTCACCTCAGCCTGGCTTGATGAGTAGTGCCATGCTGCGCCCAGGATCTGAACCGGTAAAACCATGGGGCGCCGAAGTGGAGTGCATGAGCTTAACCACTTGGCCAGGGGACCGGCCCCAGATTTGGCAATTTTGCTGTCTTTGAATTAACTGGCACATATTGGGCAATCTTCTGCTGAGACAATTGTTCACGGCAAAGCTGTTTTACACTGTAATATTTTGTAGACATTTTAAGCAACAATTAGGAATGCAAATTCATTTAAAAGTTCAACCCCATGTGGTGCTAATACTCATTGATACTAATTATCAATATATATTCTCAAAATACCAAATATCAATGACTTCTGCTATTTCATGGCTGCTGAAAAGTTTATTTGGACAGACACATCCTGACTTCAAAAATGTTAAAATGTAAAAAAGAAAGTGTCTTAAAAGTGAGGGAAAAGTAAGTTATTAGTGAGCCCATCAAGTACAAACACTGTATCAGCTGTTTTCTCAATTTTCTCTGATTTAAGAGGCAGTAGAATCTAGTGGTTTCTAACAGCAGCTCTCAACTTTTTGTTTCAGAACCCCCTTTCACTCCTACATTTAAAAAGTTCACTATTCATTATAAAAATAATAAGTCTATTACATGTCAACATAAATAACATTTTTAAATTAAAACTTTATTTTTCAAAACAAAAATAAATTTAGTGAGAAGAGTAGCACTGTTTTACATTTTTTGCAAATCTCATAATTGCTTCTGCATTCACCTTGTTGCTGAAAAACTTCATTGCATAGTCACCAGAGAATGACAGTGAAGAAGGCAAATACTATCTTAGCATTAATATGAAAAATAGTTTTGACCCCAAAGACCCACTTCCAGAATTCCCATGACACACTCTGAGCATGGACTCCAGAGCCAAACTAAGTTTAAGGTCATTTACTGTAGCTGTGTTTAAACCCTCTTACTCCCTTATTAGCTATACTTACCCTCTGTGCCTCATTCCAAACAGAGGGATAATAGCAGTACTTACTTCATAGAGTTATTGTGTGCTTAGAAGAGTTCTTCCCTCAAGGTAAACACTATATAAGTGTTTGCTACAAGTATACAAACAATCTTCATGATACTATGTACTTCATAAAGTAGCTTCTGTTAGTCCTATCTATTAGATAAAAAAATTAAAGTGTAAAGAGGTTGAGTGATCCACACCAGGTAACACAGTTTAAGTGGCAGAACTTGTATTTGAGGTTAATGCCTACTCTAAAACCTATGGTTGAAAAAGCCACTACGTAACCCAGCCCCTTTTGTATAGCTCATACTACTCCTCCAACAGCTTACTATGTCCTGGCCATCCTCTCCTTCCAGTTTCTCTATAGCCTCATGCACACCTTCACCCCAGGGCATCTGTGTAGACTGTTCCAGCCTGGAAGGCTATCCTACTCCTCATGTTTAAATGCCTGGCTCTTTCCAATTATGGTAGTCTCAGTAGACTTTTCTTGATCACTTTATTTAAATAGCAGCCCTTTCTCCCTTCTCCAATATTTTCTATTCCAACAAATATGGTTCATTTCCTTCCTAGAGCTTTGGATTTTCTACCTTGTTTGTTCGACCTTATTACTTATTGATAGTCTATCTTCTCCACCAGAGTTTAAGTTCCATGAGAGGAGGGTCCATTCCTGTTTTGCTCACATTTGCGTGCTCAGTATGCACTCAAAGCTAGTAAGAATACTACTGTATCTGGACATATGGTATGTACTTAATGTATACAGTCAGGCACTGCATAATAACATTTTGGTCAACGATGAACCGCATACACAATAACAGTCCCGTAAGATTAGTACCATATAGGTTAGGTGTGTAGTAGGCTATACCATCTAGGTTTGTGTAAGTGTACTCTATGATGTTTGTACAATGATGAAATTGCTTAATGAAGCATTTCTCAGAACATATTCCCATTGTTAAGTGACACATAACCCTATTTGTTGAATCATGAACCACACTGCTTATGTGACCCTGGACAAATCACTTAAACCCCTTGGGTTTCAGTTTTCTACAATGATAAATTACTTTCTAAATCTAAAATCCTATAAATATATATTTTAGTAGCTTCATTTAAAAAATAGAATAGCACTGGTTACAGAGCAATTTTGTAAATATTTATTTCCTAACTAGACTCAGTATCTTTTGGTATCTAGAGGTAGCTATGAACACAGTTATAAACACACTGCGAGTTTTCTTTTTATTTATGCAGACAATATAGAATTCTGAAGATAATTTCTTCTACTGTATATTATACCAATCCCATCACCTGGTATATAAAAACTCTACTTGAAAGCAAAAATCAAGCTGATATTTTCTAGCATGCAGCTTGATTCAGGCCCATACTACCTCACTTTCAGAGTATATTTAACAAAGTAAAGAGGATATCACAGAAAATGATTATCTTTTTGGTGACCATGGTAATGACAACCTTTATTAGCAGGCTTTGACTAAAAGATAATGACCAAAATAATAAACTGCTGGAACATGATCTGAAGGAGGTCAATAACTATTCTCCAGGAAGCTAACTCAGAGTACTTGTGCAAGCACAATAACCTCACCATTCTACGTGGGTAGAAAGTGTGTCTTAGTTGAGAGCATATATCTTTTTCAGGAATTGTCAATTTGTAGAGAATCAGAATATAACAGGCAGCACAGCCTAATGGTTAAAGAGTATGGGCTCTGGCTCCAGACGGCCTGAGTTCAAATTCCAGCTTCATGACCTACAAGCTATGTGTCCTTGGGAAAGTTACCTAACCAACCTGTGGCCTCAAATCCCTCATTTATAAAACGGGGATAATAGAAGTACCTATGTCAATTTTTTTTTTAAAGATTAACTAAGTTAACACATCAATGAGCGAAACTAACTATGATAACTACTTTCATGGGTTTCTAGCGGACCAAAATTACTGGATAAACAAAGCTATACAATTATCAGGGCAACCTATGAGATAGGAAAAAATAGTTATGCTACTGCAAATTTTCAAACTAGGCAAAAAACTATGAAGATATTTCAAGGCAGAAATATAAAACTTAAGCACCTAGGACATGCTGTTATTATAAACACTAAATTCCCTAAGGAAAAACCTAGAGGTGCACTGTAGAATATAGTAGCCACTAGCCACGTGTGGTTACTTAAATTAAAATAAAATAAAATTTAAAGATTCAGTTCCTTAGTTGCACTAGCCACATTTCAAGTGCTCAGTAGTCACATGTGACTAGGTGTCTCCCATACTGGACAGCATAGATATAGAACACAGACACCACTGGAGAAATTCTATTGGACAGCAACGATCTAGATGTAGCTAGATAATACAATTATCCTGAATAAATTCCATAATAAAATAATTGTAAAGTTTAGGCAACAAAAAGGTTAAAAGACACAACTATTAAAAAGGAAACACTCCCAAAAGTAAAAATCAAAGGCAAAATTAAGACATGGTCATTTCAAGACTCCTAAGTAAAATTGCTTAATAAATAGAAGCTACTCACCAAAGATTACCAAAAGTTCTAACATGTCTAACTGTATGGGAAACTCATTCTTTACCTTTAAAAAAGTTAAATTCTATAATTTTACCTCTGTTCTAAGATCAGTTTTCTAAAGGAGGAGGTGGCACAGGAATGCAGCACAGTTCAAGTGTGGAATTCATTTGTTGAGACTCAAATATTTTCCAACTCTACAAAAAATGAAAATGAAAAACTGTGAAATATTGAGCTAATTATTCTCAAGAATCTAATATAAAGGAGAAAAAACAATCTGATGACATTTATAATATAATTTATCTAATTTAAAAAATAGAGATTCAAAAAATTTCAATAACAACTAGTATATACTTGTGTACTGTTATCAAACCTAATTTAAAAAAGACAGATTTGGAGACAGGAAGTCTGTGTTTTAGTTTCAAATTTGCCATTAATTATTCTAAGGCTTTGATTAGGTTATTTAAATGTTCTGGAGCCTCACTTGAATAATCTATAAAAGTAAGTCCTTTCCAGCCCCAAATTCTATGAATCCAACTTTTGAAACACATTACAGTGAACACACACACACGTGCAAACAATCATTAAAATTTTAATCTGCAGTATAAAACCAAGCTTAAATAATAAGTATCAGCAGCTACAAAACCATTTTGGGTAAGATTCACAAAACTGAAAATGTTATCATTTTTAAAAAGAACACAGAAAATGCTATTACTTGAATTTTGGGCACAAAAACATAATAAAAGGTATTTTTGTTTTGTTTTTTGGTGGGAGAGATTTGCCCTGAGCTAACATCCATTGCCAATCTTCCTTTTTTTGCTTAAGGAAGATTAGCCCTGGGCTAACATCTGTGCCAATCTTCCTCTATTCTGTATGTGAGATGCCTCCACAGCATGGCTGACGAGTGGAGCAGGTCTGGGTCCAGGATCCAAATCCACAAACCCAGGCCCCCAGAGTGGAGCATGCAGAACTTTAACCATTTGGCAATGGGGCCAGCCCCCATAATAAAAGCTTTTTGATCAGAGAGAACCATTTTCAAATCGCTAACAGTATACTTTCTCATAAAGTAGTAACTGTTATCACGTAGTTGCTGATCACACTATATTCTACCACTTTGATTCAAAACTGTATCACAACGTTGAATCTAAAACACCAAAAGAAAATTAACATTTTAAAAAGTGTTCATGACAAAATGTGGGGTCTTTTTCATACCATGCCAACTCATACGGGATGCAGCAAAAGCCATATGAGAGGGAAATTCATCGCAATACAGGCACACCTTAAACAAGAAAAAGCCCAAATAAGCAATCCCAAACTACACCTAACTCAATTAGAAAAAGAAGAACAAACAAAGCCCAAGTCAGCAGAAGGAGAAGAATAATCAAAATCAGAGCAGAAATAAATGCTATTGAAACAAAAAAGGCAGTAGAAAGGATCAACGAAACAAAGAGCTGGTTCTTTGAGAAGATAAACAAAACTGACAAACCCCTAGCCAGACTTACAAAGAAAAAAAAAGAGACAAAGTTCAGATAAATAGAATTAGAAATGAAAGGGAGAAATAACAACAGATACCACAGAAACACAATGGATTATAAGAGAATACTATGAAAAGCTACATGCCAACAAAATGGACAATCTATAGGAAACGGATAAATTCTTAGACTCTTATAACCTCCCAAAGGTGAATCAAGATGAAACAGATAATCCAAATAGACCAATCACAAGTAAAGAGATTGAAAAGTAATCAAAAGCATCCCAAAAAATAAAAGCTGAGGACCAGACAGCTTCCCTGGAGAATTCTACCAAACTTTCAGAGAGGATTTAAAATGTGGGGTTTTTTAAATACAAAAAATACTGCAATAAAATTCTCTTGGAGTTAAACTACATTATCATCATAAAATCTCCAATGTTTTTCAAACTGAAGATGTGTCAGGACCTCCTACTCCAACCATAACAGCTGACTTTTTATCTCTTATATTGGGCTATCACATGAGAATTTTTATTTCATGAGAATTTCTGCAACAGGGGAAATAACTTGAAAAGGACTAAAACGATATCTGTGGAAAAGTACATAGGAAACTGGTAACACTTCAGAATGGGGCACTTGATGTCAAGGAGACTCTGACACTTTTTGTGCCTTGGGAATTCTGAACAATCAAGACACTGCTAGATGTTGAAGCAGTGCAGGCAGGCAAACTTGAGAGCTACACTGGGAGCCCCTGTAGAAGCAGGCTCTGACAGTCTCTCAGAGCTAAGAGTACAGATGCGCACGAGGCTCTCAACTTAAGAAAAAACAAAAACAAAACAGAAAAATCCAACATGGAAAATGATAGGAAAATTGAGTTTATTAAACTTTAACACAGCTTTAAAGCAGCTCAATCTCGGATTAATTGGAGGCAATAAGCCCCTCACTCATTTAAGCAAGAGAAAAAAATGGGAACCCTACTGGGAAGGTAACATTGTCTGCAGCCTCTAAGGTTCTTTCATACACAAAGCCTGTCACACAAGAAAAAATTACTAAACATGCAAAGTTACAAAAATATGATCAATAATTAGGAGAAAACTAGACAAGAGAATCAGATCCACAGATGATCCAGTAATGGACTTAACATACAAAGACAATCATTTAAAAGAATTCTAACATATAAAAGAAAATAGAGAGAAAAATGCACAAAATTGATAAATGTTGGAGAATTTCACCAATGAATTAAGACCTATAAAAAGAATTAAATAGGGGGCCGGCCCGTGGTGTAGTGTTTGAGTTCAGTGCTACACATGGACCCACATATAAAGTGGAGGAAAACTGGCACAGATGTTAGCTCAGGGCTAATCTTCCTCAAGCAAAAAAAGAAAAAAATAATAATTCAATAGACATTCTAGAACTGATAAATACAACATGTGAAATTAAGAACTCAAGACATTGTTTTATAGTACACTAGACATAGCAGATATAGGATTAAAAGATAAGTCAAAAAAAATACCACAACTATAGCTTGACAGAAAAAAGTAGAGAAAGAAGACAAAGAAGAGTAGAAGAGAGAAGAAAGGGAAGACAGTGAGAAGGGGAAAGATGGAGGAGAGGTTTAAGAGAAATGTGAGACATGCTTTAAATATCTAATATCCATATAACTGAAGTCCCAGATGAGAGGAGAAAGAGATAAAAGCAACATCCAAAGAGAGAATGACAGAGCTTTACAAAACTGATGAAAGAAATCAATCCAGAGATTCAAGACATTCTGCCAACTCCAAGTGGAATATATTCAAAGAAAACCATACCTAAGACATCATAATCAAACTAAAAAAGGAAGAGAAAATTCATAAAAGCAACACAGAAAAAAATATAGTTGACCTTCAAAGAAACAGTAAGACTGAGAGATTTCTCAACAGAAAAAAACAGAACCAAGAATATAACAGAATGACATAGTTTAAGGGACAAAAGAAAACAACTGACAATCTAGAATACAATAACCAGTAAAAATAGCCTTCAAAAATTAAGGAGGAAGAGAGGATTCTGGAAAGATGGCAGAGTAGAGAGCACCAAGAATCTGTGAAGATCTAGAAATCAATTGCACTCACAGAATCGGTCTGATGTAACTATTTTGGAATCCTGGAGTCTACTGAATGCTTGCAACCTCCATGGGAAGACTTCTGATTTTTAATTTTAATTGCGATTAATTTCAGTCAATTTCAGCTTTGAGCACTGTAATAACTACCCATCCCCCATCCCCAGCCATGTGGCAGGCAGCTTGGCACATGTTCCTGGAGCAGCTTACAGGAGGCAGGGTGGACATAAAGAACCCTGTCCAAAAGACACTGGAGACTGGTGCTCTGATCGCTGATTGCTGATTCAGATCACAAAGGTACAGACAAAAAGGTGGGCAGCCACTGTTGTTGCATCTCCCTTCATTGCTGCAAGCCCCACCTCTCCTGCTGAAGTGACTTTCAGGGGATTTAAAGGGTCTGTGCCCATTTCACCCCTCTTCATTTTTCTCTCTTTCCCCTTTTGGGAGCCAGACACTAAAGATTAGGACATTAAAAAACAATTTCAGGGGAAAGGGGGGGTGGGGAGAGGGCACAAAGGGTGAAGTGGTGCACCTACAACATGACTAACAATAATGCACAACTGAAATTTCAGAAGGTTGTTAACTATCATAATCTTAATAAAAAGTTAAAAAAAATCAAAAATAAATTAAAAAAAAATTGCAGGGTCAGCCCAGTGGCACAGCAGTTAAGTGCACACATTCCGCTTCAGCAGCCCGGGATTCACCGGTTCGGATCCCAGGTGCAGACACGGCACCGCTTGGCAAGCCATATTGTGGTAGGTGTCCCCACGTATAAAGTAGAGGAAGATGGGCATGGATGTTAGCTCAGGGCCAGTCTTTCTCAGCAAAAAGAGGAGGATTGGCAGGTGTTAGCTCAGGGCTAATCTTCTTCAAAAACAAACAACTGCATACACAGGTAAAAATAGACAGTAACCACATATGTCTAGAATGCACACAGAAAAGACCTGAGAAGACCTCAAGTCTAAATCTCAGGCTGACCCTTCGCACAGAGAGAGCCTACAATAACAACAACAAAAAACAAAAGCAAAGATTAAAAAAACAGCAAATGCTAGGGAAGGGCAAAAATCTGATTTCCAGAGTTACCACCTTATTAGATTCAAATGTCCAGCACTCAATAACAAAAATCACAAGGCATAAGAAAAAACAGAAAAAAATAACAAAAACCAGGAAAGCATGGAGGAAACTACCTCAATATAATAAATGCTATATATGAAAACCCAGAGAACATCCAACACAATGGTGAAAGACTGAAAGATTTTCCTCTAAGATCAGGAACAAGATAAGGATGCCCGCATTCATGACTTCTATTCAGTGGATATGTGCTTGACCTAATCAACACTGGTATACGCATAAAAGAAAACTGATAGACTCTGCTAATATCAGAGAAAGTAGAATTTAAGGTAAGAATCATTACTACAGATAAAAGGACTATTACATAGTGATAAGGGTATCAAACATAAAGATAGCACAATCATAAACTTGTACATACCCAATAATAACCTCATAATAAATGAAACGAAAATTTACAGAACTAAAAGGAGGAACAGACAAATCCATAATCATAGCAGAGACCTTAATGCCTCCCAGTAGATGATAGAAAAAGCAACCAGAAATGTGTAAGATCTGAACAACACAATTAACAAACTTGACCCAAAGGACCCATATGAAATTTTGTACCCAGCAACAAAAAAATTCTCATTCTTTTCAAGGGTGCATGGAACATTTATCAAAAGTGACCACACACAGGGCCATAAGGAAAGCCTCAACACACTTCAAAAGTGACAATGCCGTTCAGAGTATGTTATCTAACCACAACAAAAGCTAGAGATCATTAAGAACAATAATTAATAAATAAAAACCCAGAAAAATACCAACCACCTGGAAATTTAAAATTATACTTTTAAATTATGAGTCAAAGAAGAAATGAAAACTGAAATGAGTAAATATGTTGAACTCAGTGTTAAGGAAGAGATAACAAATTAAAACTTGTGGGATGTAGCTACACCCTTACGTGCATGTGCAGGAAGTTCTCACTTTGCATGTATAAAGCAAGGACATAGTTCCTAAATGCATATAGGAGTTTCAGTACTGGGTACCATGCAAAGCTAAGACTGCCTGTATTCGCAGAGACACTGAAAAAAAATCAATGGTTCAAGCTTCCATCTCAAGAAGCTAGAGAGAACAGCAAATGAAGAACCAGAACACAAGCACACAATAGAGAAAAAATCAACAAAGCCAAAAGTTGGTTCTTTGGAAAGATTAACAAAATTGACAAACTTCTGGTAATACTGATTAAAGAGAAAACACATATTACTACAGAATTTTTAGACATCAAAAACAGAATAATAAGATAAATTTTATGCCAATAAATGTGACACTTAGCATGAAATGAACACATTTCTTGAAAAATACAAATTACCAACACTGAAAGAAACAGATTATCCAAATAGCACCACAGCTATTAAAAAATGGAATCTGGTATTAAAAATCTTTCCATAAAGAAAATCTCAAGTACAGATGGTTTCATCAGTGAATTCTTCCAAACAACTAAGAAAGAAAGATTAAGGGTGTGCAAAGTCTTCCAGATAATAGAAAATAATCAGACTTCCTAACTCTTTTCAAGAACCAGTGTAACCTTGATGTCAAAAATTCACACAGACATTACAAGGAAGGAAAATCATAGACTGATCTTTCTCATGAACACAGATACAAAAATATTAATGTATTAGCAAATAAAACCTAGCACTATGTATAAGACCATATAAGAAAAGAATTTATGTCAGGTATATAACAAAAGTTTAACTAGGAGAAAAATATACGATCATCCAAATAGGTACAGAAAAAGTATGCAAAATTCAGTACCTATTCATGATTAAACCTGTTGGAAAACTCATGAAGGATATCCACAAAGAGCCTACAGCAAGTGTCACAGTCAAAGGTAAAATACTGAAAATGTACCCTCTAAGGGTGTAAACAAGAAAGATGACCATTATCACCATTTCTATTCAACACTGTACTGAAGGGCCTATGTAGTACAGTAAGTCAGTCAAGAAAAGGAAATAAGAAGAGTAAAGACTGAAAGGAAGAAATGTTATTTATAGATGATATGATTATTAACAGACAATATGAATACATACCATGAAAATTCAAAAGAGACAGAGTAAGTGAATTTAGGTTTCTAGATATAAGGCTAATATACAAAAATCAATTAGATTTCTGTAAACCAGCCACAAATTTTTAAAAATACAACTTCCAGGGGCTGGCCCTGTGGCCGACTGGTTAAGTTCACGTGCTCCGCTGCAGGCAGCCCAGTGTTTCATTGGTTTGAATCCTGGGCGCAGACATGGCACTGCTCATCAAAGCAAGCTAAGGCAGCATCCCACATGCCAAAACTAGAAGGACCCACAACTAAGAATATACAACTATGTACCGGGGGGCTTTGGGGAGAAAAAGGAAAAAAATAAAATCTTTAAAAAAAAAATACAACTTCCAATAGCATTTTTTAAGAAAAATTAAAAACTAGGGTCTGGCCCAGTGGCCCAGCAGTTAAGTTCACACGTTTCTCTTCGGCAGCCCAGGGTTTCCCGGTCTGGATCCCAGGTGTGGACCTACACACTGCTTGTCAAGCCATGCTGTGGCAGGTGTCCCACATATAAAGTAGAGGAAGATGGGCACGGATGTTAGCTCAGGGCCAGTCTTCCTCAGCAAAAAGAGGATTGGCAGCAGATGTTAGCTCAGGGCTAATCTGCCTCAAAAAAAATAAAAAATAAAAAGTAAATTAAAAACTAGGAATAAATCTAACAGAAAATGTGCAAGATAACTATACAGAAAACTAGAAAACATTTTGAGAGAAATTAAAGGAAGTCTAAATAAATGGAAGGCTATACCATGTTCAAAGGTTGGGAGATTCATAAGTAAAGATGTTAATTCCACCCCAATTAATTTCTAGTTTCAAAGCACTCTTTTTTCCCCCCAATATTTTATTACTAAAATTTTCAAACATAAAGCAAAGTTTAAAAAATTTTACAGTGAACACACATTTACCCACCATCCAGATTTTATAATTAACATATTATACTTTCCTTATCATATATCAAGTTCTTACCCATTCCTCATTTTATCTTTTTGAAGCATTTCAAAGTAAACTGTAGGCATCAGTACACTTCCCTCTAAATACTTCAGAATGAGTATCATTAACTGGAGTTCAATATTTATGTTTTGTTTCCTTTTGAATAAAATTTATACATAATGAAATGTGCAAATCTTCAATTTACATGCACTGAGTTTTGACAAATGCAGACACCTGTGTAACCCAAACCCTTATCAAGTTATAAAACATTACCCTTATCTCAGAAAGTTGCCTCATGTTCCTTCCTAGTTAATTGCTGCCCCAGTCTCCAATAGATTAGTTTTCAACAATGAAGTTTTCTTTTTTTAATTGAGTTAATGATAAGTTAGAATCTTGTGTAATTTCAGTTGTACATTAATGTTTGTCATTCGTATTGTAGGTGCACCACTTCACCCTTTGTGCCCACCCCCCACCCCACCTTTCCCCTGGTATCCACTAAACTGTTCTTAGTCCATATTCTTAAATTCCTCATATGAGTGGAGTCATACACAGATTATCCTTCTCTCGCTGGCTTATTTCACTTAACATAATTCCCTCAAGGTCCATCCATGTTATCGCAAATGAAATGATTTTGTTCTGTTTTACAGCTGAGTAGTATTCCATTGTATATATGTACCACATCTTCTTTATCCATTCGTCTGTTGCTGGGCACTTAGGTTGCTTCCATGTCTTGGCTATTGTAAATAATGCTGCAATAAACATTGGGGTGCACAGGACTTTTGGGATTGCTGACTTCAAGCTCTTTGGATAAATACCCAGTAGTGGGATGGCTAGATCGTATGGTAGTTCTATTTTTAATTTTTTGAGGAATCTCCATATTGTTTTCCATAGTGGCTGCACCAGTTTGCATTCCCACCAGAAGTGTATGAGGGTTACTTTTTCTCCACAACCTCTCCAACATTTGTTACTATTAGTTTTAGATATTTTTGTCATTCTAACGGGTGTAAGGTGACATCTTAGTGTAGTTTTGATTTGCATTTCCCTGATGATCAGCGATGATGAGCATCTTTTCATGTGCCTATTAGCCATCAGTATATCTTCTTTGGAGAAATGTCTGTTCATGTCTCCTGCCCATTTTTTGATTGGGTTGTTTGATGTTTTGTGGTTGAGTTGCGAGAGTTCTTTATATATTATGGATATTAAGCCTTTGTCAGATATATGACTTGCAAATATTGTTTCCCAGTTAGTGGGTTGTTTTTTTGTTTCAATCCTGTTTCCATTTGCCTTGAAGAAGCTCTTTAGTCTGATGAAGTCCCATTTGTTTATTCTTTCTATTGTTTCCCTTGTCTGAGAAGGCATGGTGTCTGCAAAGATCCTTTTAATACTGATGTCAAAGAGTGTACTGCCTACGTTTTCTTCCAGAAGCCTTATGGTTTCAGGTCTCACCTTTAGGTCTTTGATCCATTTTGAGTTTATTTTGGTGAATGGTGAAAAAGAATGGTCAATTTTCATTCTTTTACATGTGGCTTTCCAGTTTTCCCAGCACCATTTGTTGAAAAGACTTTCTCTTCTCCATTGTATGCCCTCAGCTCCTTTGTCAAAGATAAGCTGTCCATAGATGTGTGGTTTTATTTCTGGGCTTTCAATTCTGTTCCATTGATCTGTGCACCTGTTTTTGTACCAGTACCATGCTGTTTTGATTACTGTAGCTTTGTAGTATGTTTTGAAGTCAGGGATTGTGATGCCTCCAGCTGTGTTCTTTTTTCTCAGGATTGCTTTAGAAATTCGGGGTCTTTTGTTGCCCCATATGAACCTTAGGATTCTTTGTTCAATTTCTGTAAAGAATGTCATTGGGATTCTGATTGGGATTGCGTTGAATCTGTAGATTGCTTTAGGTAGAACAGACATTTTAGCTATGTTTATTCTTCCAATCCATGTACATGGAATGTTTTTCCATCTCCTTATGTCGTCATCCAATTTTCTCAGAAAGGCCTTGTAATTTTCATTATATAGGTCCTTCACTTCCTTAGTTAAATTTACCCCAAGGTATTTTATTCTTCTTGTTGCGATTGTGAATGGTATTCTATTCTTGAGTTCTTTTTCTGTTGGTTCATTACTGGAGTACAGAAATGCTACTGATTTATGCAAATTTATTTTATACCCTGCAACTTTGCTGTAGTTGTTGATTACTTCTAAAAGTTTTCCAATGGATTCTTTGGGGTTTTCTATATATAAGATCATGTCATCTGCAAACAGCGAGAGTTTCACTTCTTCCCTCCCTATTTGGATTCCTTTTACTCCTTTTTCTTGCCTGATTGCTCTGGCCAGGACCTCCAGTACTATGTTAAATAAGAGTGGTGATAGAGGGCATCCTTGTCTCGTTCCTGTTTTCAGGGGGATGGCGTTCAGTTTTTGCCCACTGAGTATGATGTTGGCTATGGGTTTGTCATATATGGCCTTTATTATGTTGAGGTAGTTTCCTTCTATGCCCATTTTTTTCAGAGTTTTGTCAAATGCCTTCTCTGCATCTATTGAGATGATCATGTGGTTTTTTATTCCTCAGTTTGTTGATGTGGTGTATCACGTTGATTGATTTGCGGATGTTGAACCATCCCTGTGTCCCTGGTATGAATCCCACCTGATCATGATGTATGATCCTTTTGATGAATTGCTGAATTCCGGTTGCCAAAATTTTGTTTAGAATTTTTGCATCTATATTCATCAGTGATATTGGCCTGTAGTTCTCTTTTTTCGTGGTGTCCTTGTCAGGTTTTGGTATCAGCATGATGTTGGCCTCATAGAATGCGTTAGGAAGTGTTCCATCTTCCCTAATTTTTTGGAATAGCTTGAAAAGGATAGGTATTAAATCCTCTCTGAAAGTTTGGTAGAATTCCCCAGGAAAGCCATCTGGTCCTGGGGTTTTATTCTTTGGGATGTTTTTGATTGCTGTTTCAATCTCTTTCCTTGTGATTGGTCTGTTCATGTTATCTAGCTCTTCTTGAGTGAGCTTTGGGAGATTGTAGGAGTCCAAGAATTTATCCATTTCCTCTAGGTTATCCATTCTGTTGGCATATAGTTTTTCGTAGTATTCTCTTATAATCCGTTGTATTTCTGCAGAGTCTGTTGTTATTTCTCCTCGCTCATTTCTGATTTTGTTTATTTGAGCTTTCTCCTTTTTTTTCTTTGTAAGTCTGGCTAGTGGTTTGTCAATTTTATTTATCTTCTCAAAAAACCAGCTCTTTGTCTCATTGATCCTTTCTACTGCCTTTTTCGTTTCAATAGTATTTATTTCTGCTCTGATTTTTATTATTTCTCTCCTTCTGCTGACTTTGGGCTTCATTTGTTCTTTTTTCTCTAGTTCAGTTAGGTGTGCTTTAAGGTTGCTTATTTGGGATTTTTCTTGTTTGTTAAGATGTGCCTGTATTGCGATGAATTTTCCTCTTAATACAGCTTTTGCTGTATCCCATATGAGTTGGTATGGCATGCTATCATTTTCATTTGTTTCCAGGTATTTTTTATTTCTTCTTTAATTTCTTCAATGATCCATTGCTTGTTCAGTAGTGTGTTGTTTAGTCTCCACATCTTTGTGCCTTTCTCAGCATTTTTCTTGTAATTAATTTCTAGTCTTATAGCACTACGATCGGAGAAGATGCTTGCTATTAATTCAATTTTTTTAAATTTGTAGAGGTTTGCCTTGTTTCCCAACATATGGTCTATCCTTGAGAATGTTCCATGTGCACTTGAGAAGAATGTGTATTCAGCTCTTTCAGTGTGAAGTGATCTATATATGTCTATTAAGTCCAATTGTTTTAGTTTTTCATTTAGCTCCACTATTTCCTTGTTGATTTTCTGTCTGGATGATCTGTCCATTGATGTGAGTGGGGTGTTGAGGTCCCCTACTATTATTGTGTTGTTTTTAACATCTTCCTTTAGGTCTGTTAATAGTTGCTTTATGAATCTTGGTGCTCCTGTTTTGGGTGCATAGATATTTATAAGCGTTACTTCTTCTTGATGAAGTGTCCCTTTGATCATTATATATTGTCCCTCAGTCTCTCTCTTTACCTGTCTTATTTTGAAATCTACTTGGTCTGATATGAGAATTGCAACACCTGCCTTTTTTCCTTGCTATTTGATTGAAGTTTTGTCCTCCACCCCTTCACCCTGAGTCTGTGTTTGTCCTTGGGGCTGAGATGTGTTTCCTGGAGGCAACAAATTGTTGGATCTTGTTCTTTAATCCATTTTGCCACTCTGTGTCTTTTTATTGGAGAGTTCAATCCGTTTACATTGAGAGTGATTATTGATGCATGTGGACTTAATGCTGTTAATCTGTCACTCATTATCTTGTTTTCCTGTGTTTCTTTTCCTGTGTGCTTTAAACTACCCATTTAATACTGCAATTTCTTATGCTGGGTTTCTTAGATTTTTCCTTATTTATGATTTGTGACTCTGTTCTGTACTTTATTTTAGTGTCTACCTTGAAGTTTGTATTTAGAATCTCGTGTTTAACAGTCTATTCTCTGGTGGTCTCTTACTTACTTGACCAATACTGATTTAGACCCCTTGCTCTTCCCCTCCTAAATAATTATTTTCATTTTTTATTCCAACTCGTCTTATTAATTTGTAGCTAGAGTGCTAAGATCGTCCTTGTTTTGCTAGTTTCCTTACCTTTACCCTAATGCTATAGTTGAATAATTGCTATCCTGTTCTGGTTCTATCCATCGGTCTCCCTAGTCTGTGGATTGTGTCCCCTTTCTCCCTTTTTTCTTTTTTCAGGTATGAGAGCCTTCTTGAGGATTTCTTGTAGTGGAGGGCTTTTGGTTACAAATTCCCTTAACTTTTGTTTGTCTGGAAAAGATTTAATTTCTCCCTCATATCTGAAGGAAATTCTTGCTGGATACAGTATTCTTGGCTGAAGATTTTTATCCTTTAAAGCTTTGAATATGTCACTCCATTCTCTCCTAGCTTGTAGGGTTTCTGTAGAGAAATCCGCTGACAGTCTGATAGGGGCTCCTTTATAGGTTATTCTCTTTTTTTTTCTTACTTTCCTGAGTATTTTTTCCTTATCTTTCCTTTTTGCCAATTTTACTACTATGTGCCTTGGGGTAGCTCTTTTTACATTGACAAATCTAGGAGATGTAAAACCCTCCTCTACACACATTTGTCCCTCGATCCCTAGATTTGGGAAGTTCTCTTCAATAATTTCGTTGAGCACACTTTCTGCTCCATTTTCCTTTTCCATATTTCTGGGAATTCCTATGATCCTTATGTTCTTACTCCTCATTGAATCCATTATCTCTCAGAGATTTTCCTCATTTTTTTAATTCTTAGTTCTCTTTCTTCCTCTGTCTGGAGCCATTCAGCCTGTCTATCTTCAATTATGTTAATTTGCTCTTCTATGTTGTCTACACGGGCATTCAGGGAATCCGTATTCTGTTTTATCTGTTCCATTGTGTTTTTCATCTCTAGTAATTCTGTTTGATTCTTCTTTATGATTTCAATCTCTTTTGTGAAGTAACTCCACAACTCGGCTTGTTTCTCTATCTTTCTCTCTACCTCATTGAGTTTTTTTGATTATAGCTGCTCTGAATTCATTATCACTTAGTTTACCTAATTCCAAGTCCTCAGGACTTAATTCTATGTTTTTATTGTTTTCCTTCTGGTCTGGGGCTTTTATAAATTGCTGGATGGTAGAGGAGCGTTTTTTTCTCATGGTGGTAGAATTCAGTTGCAGTTACAGCCTGTCGCCACTAGATGGGGGTCGAAAGCGGCCTTAGCTCTCCGCCTTAGGGCAAGATGGCTGCGCCCACTGGCTTTGTTGGGGGGAGGGGCTGTTACACGCGCCGGTCTGGGTTCAGATCAGTTCTGTTCTCTGGTCTCCCAAGGCCCTTGGTTTATGGGGTCCCCGCGGACGGAAGCTTTCCCCCCATCAGCGGGTTTCCACTGAACCAGCGGCAGGAGTCCTGGATGATCCCCCAGTCGCACAGCCCCTACCCCGCTCCTTCCCAACCCACGCCGCAGCGATCGCAGACTCTAGGGGAGGGAGCGATGTCCTCTCCTACCGTTCCAGCGCCTCCGAGGCTGTAAGTAGGGTTTATGATCTCCGCCTTCTTGGTATTGTAGGTCTCTAACGAGCTGGCATTATGTTTATTCTCTGAAATTCAGTTCTTCCAATCTTTTGTTGTATTTTGGAGGGGAGAGAATCCCTGGTCAGCTCACCCCACCATTTTGCTCTGCCCCTCTCAACAATGAAGTTTTAAAAAATAATGCAATTTTAATTAACAAAATATTCCTCTCCTCTTAATAATAATGTACCTAAAATATTTACATCAAATATGACGGGGCATGCTTGGAATTTATTAAAGTAAGAGACTTAAGTTTTACTTTGTACTTTTGGTGGTCTATGTCAAGGAAGAACAAGGTTAGCTTAGTGGTTAATGTCATTTGCTCTGCAAGATTACCAAGTAAAATATATTGTCCCCATCTTGCACCATGCCTACAGATTTTATTTATAAAAACGACTGACCCTGGGTCTTCATGGTATAGATCGTTTGGGGGGCCTTACATCATTGCCTTCCCCATTGCTTGGGGTCCACAAGGTGAAAGTGAGGCTGTCACATTAGCCCATTCTTCCCTGGGGTGGCCCATCTTGCCTCTGCCAGCACTAGGCTTTTTGCCTTCTTCCCTCAGCCTTCGAAGGGAAGGAGAGGACAACCCAAGGAGAATTGCCTATCAGTTAGCTTACATGAAGGGTTCCAGGCAAGGGAGGTGTTAATGTCGAGAAAGCTCCTCTAGCTGAAGTGGAATGAGCGGAGGAGATGTGAGTGAGTGTGAGTTGTGTACTTGGTTTGGGGCCAGTGAAACAAAGATGAGGAAGGTGAAGTTGGTAACAGACAAAGGAGCAGAAAAGGAAAACATGAACACTGAGAAAACATTCAGGAGAGATTTCCTAGCTCTCTCTCAAAGCAATCTTAATCAAAATCCCACTCCTCTCCTTTTAAAGAGAAACTGACAAGCTGATTCTGAAATCCCTACGAAAATGCAAGGAGCCAAGAATAGCCAATGCAATCTCAAAAACAACAAATAGTGGAGGACTTATACTCCAAGACATTAAGACCTGTTATAAAGCCATAATAATTAAAACTGTACAAGTACAGTAATTAAAACTTACAATAGAAAAATAAAGCCTAGAAACAATCACACACAAATACGATTACCTGATTTGTGACAAAGGCAAACTGCAGTGCAGTGGGAAAAAGACAGTCTTTTAAATAAAAGATACTGGGTCAACTGGATATCCCTGTGAAAAATAATATATCATGATCTCTAACCTTACACAATTCACAAAAGTAAATTCCAAATAGAACGCAGATCTAAATGGGAAAGGAAGAAAAAAAAACATAACAAAATATCTTTGTGTCCTTGACGCAAGCAAACATTTTTAAAGAAACACAAGAAGCAGTAACCATAACAAAAAAAGATAGATAAATTGGACTGTATTAAATATGTCATGAAAAGACAGATTAAGGGTCCTGCCCAGTGGTGCAGCAGTTAAGTTCACATGTTCCGCTTCGGTGGCCTGGGGTTTGCCTGTTCGAATCCCACATGCGGACATATGCACTGCTTGTCAAGCCATGCTGTGATAGGAGTCCCGCATATAAAGTAGAGAAAGATGAGCACGGATGTTAACTCAGGGCCAGTCTTCCTCAGTAAAAAGAGGAGGATTGGCGGTGGATGTTAGCTCAGGGCTAACCGTCCTCAAAAAAAAAAGACAATAACAGAGTGAAAAGGCAAGTCAAAGACTAAAAGAAAATATCAGCAATACATATGCCCAATACCTAGGGAGAGATCTTGAGGTGGGGGTTGGAGCAGGAAAGCTGTGAGGTCCTGACACAAAAGGGTAGCCTAAGATTGAGACTGGACCAAGACAACATTCTTACCCACAATCATGAGCCTCATACTGGGGAAGGAAAAAAAGTATGAAAAGAGAAGGGCCTTCTACTTCTGGACAAGACAGAGTGAGAGAAAATGAATTTCGTCTCTTGATTGAAATCATCAAAAAGTGGAAAAAAATTATGAAACACAGGTTTTCGAGATATCGGACACAGATAACAAAGAAGACTGAAGTTGCGCAACTTCCTTGAGAGCTTCCAGGCTGCAGTGAAGAAGGGAAAAGCAGGTAGAACCTGGCCAACTCCCCAAGACACGGAGGTACAGCTGTGCGTCCAGGTAGCATTGGTCTGCCGCAGGACAGAGTAATGGAAAGGAGTAATACAGGGAAAGAACTTTGAAGATCTGTATAGGGTTCCCCTCTAACAGCCAGACAATAACTGATTAGCACATATGTGTGTGAGGAAACTACCAGAAGACAGGGAAAGAAACCCCAAAAGAATCAGAAGTTACAGTGTCTGGAATTCAGAGAGGGCCACAAATAGTGCCTATTCTCACCAACCAGATTGAGAATTGGGTAAAGTAGAGAAGAGTCCTTTCTAAGCAATGGGGAATAACCCGCCCTATAGTGAACACAGCTCCAGTACTGCCTAATAAATCCAGTAATCAAACCTGAAAGGATCACACTGTTTTCCAATAAGTTAACTGCATCCCAGCACAGAGCTCAAAAATATTTATAGCAATTCAAAAATATCCAGAACACCCTAAGGTAAAACTCAAAATATCAAGATAAAAAAATTTACCAGGAATGCAAAGAATCAGGAAAAAAAGATACACGAAAAAACAAGATAATGAAAAGAAAAATCGATTAATCAAAACTGACTCCAAATTAATAGAGATGTTAGAATTAGCAGACAAGGACTTTAAAACAGTAATTCTAACTATAATATTCAAAACATTAAGTAGAGTCATAGAAGATGTTAAAAACAAAAAGCCAAAATCGAACTTTCAGAAATAACAATTATAATGTATGAGGTAAAAAACACACTGGATGGGAATAATGGCACATTAGACATTGTGGACAAAAAAGATTAGCGAACTTGAAAACAGCAACAGAAACTAGTCAAAATGAAACACAGTGAAAAAAATTAAAACAAACAGCATCAGTGAGCTGTGGGACAACTTTGAGGAGCCTAATATGTGTATAATTGGATTCCCCAAAGTAGGGGGTAAAGAGAAGGAGACAAAAAAACGTCCAAATTGGATGAAAACTATTAACCTACAGTTCTAAGAAGTTCAATGAACCCCAAGCACAAGAAACATGAAGAAAACTACATCAAGTAGTTTTAATTAAATTGCTCAAAATCAGTGATAAAGAGAACATCTTAAAAACAGCTGGCCGGGGGCAGGGGGGAACACGTTGTGTACAAAGGCACAAAGAAAAGGATAAAATGATGCCAGAGAGAAGACAATGAAGCAGCATCTTTAAAGTACTAAAAGAAAAAATCTGTCAACGTACAATTCTATAAAGCAAAAATGTCTCACAAATAAAGTCAAAACAAAGACTTTCTCAGACATACAAAAGCTGCCTTGCACTACCAGAAGTGTTACACAAATCCTTTTGAGGGGAAGGAAAAGGATATCAGATAGAAATATGGATTTATGCTAAGGATTGAAGAGAATCAGAAATGGTAATTACAAAGATAAATATGTGATTTTTTCCTCACTTTTTATTAGTTATTTTCTACAGATATTAAGAGAACATAAGAGAACCTTATGAACACTTTATGTTAATATATTCGAGAGCTTAGTTCACATGGACAAATTTCTTAAAAGGAACGTATCACCAAACCTCACTCAAGAAGAAAGAGATAATGCTAACAGTACTGTATCTATTTTAAAAATGGAATTTGTAGTTAAAAAACCTTCCCACAAAAAAAAGTGTGAAGAGACCCTTTCTGTGTCATAAGTGGACAAGAATGGCTGAAAGTTGAGGGTAAAGCATGAATGCTGAGGAAAACCCTCTGAGAACTAAATCCTTACCCTAACACAAAGCAATAGCAATCTACCATAACAAAAATCTGAAGTCTGAAGTGCACTGAAGGTAATGACAGTCGCAACAAACCCAAACCCAGTTCAACTCCTGATTAGGCTGGACTAACCCACACACACTAATGGCCAGACAGAGTGTGCTCATTTTCAGGCATAAATACAATATACACCTCAGTCTCTACTGTTCTACACACAATATATGTCACGCAATTAAAAATTTCAAGACACAATAACAACCACCTACAGTCAAGAGATAAAGCAATCAAGACTAGACTAAGAAATAACCCAGTGTTAGAAATGCCAGAGACTTCAGAATAACTATGATAAATTAAGGGTCTAGTGAAAAAGTTAGATAACACATGAATAGAAGGGAAATTACAACAGAGAGATGAAAACTACAAGAAAGAATCAAAGGAAATGCTGGAAATAAAAACAAAACAACTCCTTCTCCAGGTTCATCAATGGACTCCAACACAGTTTCAGGAAAGAACTGATTTTAAACTTAAAGATAAGTCAAAGGAAATTATCAAATCTGAAACACAAAGAGAAATAAAATAGTGGAAAAAAATTTACAGATCATCCAAGACCTGTGGGACAATATCAAATTGTCTAACATAGTTTTATCTGAAATCCCAGAAAGAAAAGAGAGAACACAGGATACAAGAAACACAAAGGCAAAATGGCTGGGAATTTTCTAAAAACAATGAAAGATATCAAACCACAGATCCGTGAAGCTCAGAGAACTCCAAGCAGGATAAATACTCTCCCATCAAAACAAAACACCACCTAGATACGTTATAATGAAACATCTAAAAACTAAAGATAATGAAATGTGAGAGACTCAATGCAGTATTTGCAAAGGAGATAGTCCTTCAGGGAAAATACAGAAGTGTCAGAAGTTACTGGAGAACAGGAGATGATTTTTTGGAAAAGGTTACTGAAATGCCATGAATCCCATCTTGCCCCAAGGAGCAAATATAAGTGGTATTACCTCCTAACCCCGTGTCTTTTTTTTTTTTTTTTTGCTGGGAAGCACTCACCCTGAGCTAACATGTGTTGCCAATCTTCCTCTCTTTTTTCGTTTTCCTCCTCAAAGTCCCAGTGCACAGTTATATAAACTAGTTGTAAGTCCTTCTAATTCTTCTGTGTGAGCCACCACCAGAGTATGGCAACTGACAAATGAGTGGTGTGGTTCCACACCCAGGGACTGAACCCAGGCCACTGAAGCAGTGAGAGCACCAAACTTTAACCACTAGGCCATCAGGGCTGGCTCTGACCCCATTAGTAAGAAGGTACTTCAGGGATATTACTCAGAGATCTTGACACATGTCACCAGCAGCTTGAAGGATACATTAGAGTGGTGTGCCTCACATCAAAGAAATCTAAAGGGCAAGAGACTGGCTAGCACTTACTCCATGTCAGAGTAAAAAGAGCTTACTGATATGTTGAAATGAGCATTTCCAGTGTGCATCATTGAAGACTGCACAGATGTTTACCATGGATCAGATAGGGGCCACATGGAAGAGAGAGAGAACATCGTCAAGAGGGGCTGATCACCGAAAAAAGCAGATTTGAGCTGGCAAAAGAAAGAATCAGTGAAAGTGAGATAGGCCAATTGAGATTATCCAGTCTGAAGAACAAAACAAAAAAGAATGGAGAAAAATGAACAGAGCCTCAAAGACCTTGTGGGATACCATCAATCATACCAACACAAACATAATGGGGCTCCCAGAAGGAGAGGAAAGAGAGAAAGGGACAGAAATAATATTTGAGTAAATAATCGCCAAAAACTTACCAAATTTGATGATAAACAATCTACACATCCAAGAAGCTAAAAAACTCTAGTATGGATAGACTCAAAGAGATCCACACCTAGACACATAATGATCAAACTGCTGAAAGTCATTTAAGTATGTGCTGTATAGTTTGAATGTCTGGCTGGTTTAGGATTTTTTTCAATTAAATCTTATTGGATGGTTCCAAGAAACAATTTCAGATTTCATGGAAGGAGGTATGTTTTTTCTGAGGTTCATGATATGAGACCCAGTCTCAAGAATGAGAAGCATAAGTACAGAGAACATAGTGGAGAAAGAATATGAAAACTGAAGCTGATGACTTTATATTGACTCAGTTATTTAGGTAGAGCATAATAATCAAGGCAAAGTACAAGTAACTAATCTTTTTGTTTACCTCACATCTCTTTCCCAGTTCCCTTACTTTTCCACTCCCAGAAAAGAGCAAGTAATTTATTCCCAAGGAGGAAGAATAAAACATTAAATCCTTCTGAGAAATAGTCTGGTGTAATGTCATCACATAGGAATTTTCTCTATGAACATGTTCTTCTACTGATTACACAACTAGAGTAGCTTGTGAATATGTTCCTTTTTAATTGTCAGATAAAATCTTAAGCGTATGCATAAACAGAGAATACAGTAAAAATGAACCCTCATGCACCCATCATTGAGCTTCAATAATTATGAATTCATGGCCAATCCTTTTTCACTATACTCCCCCAGCCCCCCCCCCCCCCCCCAATTATTTTGAAGCAAATTCTGGATACCATTTTAACTGTAAATATTTTAGTACATATTGATAAAAGATAAGGAGCTTTTTTCCAACATAACCACAATATCATCACATTTACAGAAATTTAACAATTCCTTAATATACTCAAATATCCAGTCAAGGTTCAAATTTATAATCGTGTCATCTTTTATTTTTATTTTTTTTAAAGATTTAATTTTTTTCCTTTTTCTCCCCAAACCCCCCAGTACATAGTTCTGCATTTCTAGTTGTGGGTCCTTCTAGTTGTGGCATGTGGGATGCTGCCTCAGTGTGGCCCGACGAGTGGTGCTATGTCCACACCCAGGATTCGAATTGGCAAAACCCTGGGCCGCCGAAGCAGAGTGCACAAACTTAACCACTTGGCCACGGGGCCGGCCCCTCGTGTCATCTTTTAAAAACACTGAATCAGGATCCAAATGAGGTTTACATATCAGGATTGGATGATATGTCTCTTAAATCTCTTTTAATCTATAGATGTGTGTGTTTGTTTTGTTGTAATTTATTCGCTGAAGAAACAGAGTTACTTACGTCAGCCTGAAACAAATTCTGCTTATTGAAGAAATAGTTATTTACCATTTCCCCGTGTCTAGATTGGATTTTGCTAATTGCATCCTAATGGTGATTTAATATATTCCTGTGTCCCTAGTAGTTCTTGCAAAATTGTGGTTGGACACAGCGGTTTGACCAGATCAGGCTCATTTTAGGGGAGGAAGACCATTGGTGTTGTGTTCTTCAGTCAGAAGGCTCATGTCTTGTAACTTTTTGTGATCTTAGCAGCTGCTGGTATCAATGCTGACGGATCTTTAGGGATTACAAAATGGTTATAATCTCATTATCTAACTCTATCATTCCTTCTTCATATAATTAGTTGTAATACTTCTATAAAGAGAAACTTCTCTTTATCTAGTATTTGATTACTTAGCAGTAGCATTTTTATAGGAAAAGGGGATAAATGTATAGTTTCTGGATAAATGCATAGTTTCTTCCCCTTTATTTACAAGTTTTCAAAATGAGTTAGTTAACTAGCATTCTTTACTGATAACTGATTAGTTTTGCTCTAAGTATCATTATAAACTCATGGGCTAAACACACTTGATATATTTCAACCCACCACAATTATTATTCTTAGTAATACTCAAATAGTCCTATCTTTGCAGCCGGCCCCATGGCCAAGTGGTTAAGTTTGTGCGCTCCGCTGCGGCAGCCCAGTGTTTCACCGGTTCAACTCCTGGGCGTGGACATGGCACCACTCAAGCCATGCTGAGGCGGCATCCCACATGCCACAACTACAAGGACCCACAACTAAGAATATACAACTATGTACCAGGAGGCTTTGGGGAGAAAAAGGAAAAAATAAAATCTTAAAAAAAAAGTCCTACATTTGCCCAGCGGTAGCTTTTTCATGCTTGGCTCCTTTGCAGGAAAGAGTTAACTCAGCAAGCCTGGGTGTTCAAACCTTGCAGATTCCTAACAAGGGCCTGTTTTCCCGGCCACTGGCTAGTGTATCAGTTTCCCAGGACTGCCATAACAAAGTAGCACAAAGTGCATGGCTTAAAACAACAGAAATTTATCATCTCACAGTTCAGGTGGAGGATAGAATTCTGAAACCAAGAGGTCAGCAGGGCCATACTTTCTCTGAAACCTGGGGAGAATCCTTCCTTGCCTTCTCTAGCCTGGAGTTGCCAACAATCCTTGACTTGTAGATGCATCACTCCAATCTCTGCCTCTGTTGTCACAGGGCTATCTTCTTACTGTGTCTCTTCTTCTCTTCTTATGAGAACACCAGCCATAATGGAGTAAAGACTCCAGTATGACTTCATCTTAACTAATTACAATTGCAATCACCCTATTTCCAAGTAAGATCACATTCTGAAATACTGGGGGTTAGGACTGCAACATAACTTTTTGGGGGACACAATTCAACCCATAACAGGTGGCTCCTGGGAACTGAACTCCTGAAATGTTTTGGTAAAAGTGTTTTGTATGCTTGGGGCCTTGAATCACATGTAGCAGTTTGTCTAGATAGTTTGTGCAAACAGTGGGATTACGGTAAACATCTGCTTTCCTTTGAGAGGTCTAAACCTTCAGCAACTGTGGCCTGCATGACTCACTCCCAGTAAAAACCTGGACATCCAGGCTCAAGTGATCTTCCCTATAGACAACATTTTACAGATGTTGTCATAACTCTTTACTGGAGGGATTACGTGCATCCTGTTCAACTCCCTGGGAGAGGACTTTTGCAAGTTTATACCCGGTTTCCTTCAGACTTCATCCCATATGCCTTTTGCTTTGCTGATTTGTATCACTTCATTATAACAAACTATAACTGCGACTATAATGACTTATGAGTCATTCCAACAAATCATGAAATCTGGGGGTGGTCTGGGGCACACCCAACACAGCTCCTAAGCTCGTCTGACATAAACCTTGTAAATGATGATAGCCTCCCAGCTGCCTACTAGAACAAGAAGTCCAGGTTCCTCTTGTACATTTCCTGCCCTACACCCAAGATCAAATATTTCTCCAAGGAACCCTGGTTCCTTTCAGTGGGAAATAATATTTGGAGAATGTATTCTGGATGCTAAAGAATGGGCATGCTTTAAATACAACATATTCCAGAAAAACATGCTGAATTTTAGAATATATCGTTCAAGTACCAAATAAATGTTTAAACTAGTTAGTATTCAAAGAGTCAAGGAAGGCAGTAGCGTCTCGGTTTGGTGGCATTTTAACCTCTAAAAAATTTCTCTTCCTTACCTCGTTAATGACAGAGTTCAGGAAAAGCTCTTCCTGAAGGCAAAAAATATTTGAGTTGATCATTTTTTTTTTAAAGATTGGCACCTGAGCTAACAACTTTTGCCAGTCTTTTTATTTTTCCTGATTTTTCTCCCCAAATCCCCCCAGCACATAGTTGTATATTTTAGTTGTGGGTCCTTCTAGTTGTGGCATGTGGGATGCTGCCTCAACGTGGCCTGACGAGCGGTGCCATGTCTACGCCCAGGATCTGAACCAGCGAAATCCTGAGCCACCAAAGCGGAGCACGTGAACTTAACCACTCGGCCACGGGGCCAGCCCCAAGTTAATCATTTTTAACTATAATGCAGAACTGCAACCAATAAAAAGAGAAAGCAGGAAACTAGACAGAGGGACATGGAGCAGGGGCAGGAATCTAAGTGCCTAAATATCTCTTCCTTTTCCCTTATTGTGACCATTTTTACTTTTTTAATAGCACTAGAAAAGTTCTGAAGTATTGTTTCTAATTTTAAATACAATTAAATGTACATAAAGGAGCTTATCTTTAAAATTTAGATTTACAAATTAAAAAAATAGCTAGCCAAATCTGTCAATCTTTTTTTCTTTACAGTATTGTGCTTTTTGGTTTTTAATGAACATCTTTCCAATGCTGAGGTTATAAACATACTCACCTGTATGTTCTTTCTCCTTAAAGATTTTGTATTATTATAGGTATTATTTTATTAGCTAATACTTGTACAGCATTTATTAAATACCAGGCACTTTTTAAGCATTTTACGCAAGTCATCCAATATTTACAACAATACAATACAATTTACAATACAATACAATACAATATTACAACAATAAGGTAGGTACTATTATCATCCCCACTTTATAGATGAAGAAACAAACAGGGACTAATAGGTTAAGTCATTTGCTCAAGGGCACTTGGCTAGTAAGTGTTGAAGCCAGATCTCTGTCAACCGAGACTACAAGAACTTTGAACAACTCCCCAACCCACAGGGTATTACACACGTTCGTTATACTGAGAACATCGTGCCTATTTTACCTGGTCAGTACGATACCTTAGAAAGATACATGCATGCCAGAGGGTGGAGGAATCACACAAAAACTTAGAAGCCTCCCACCTTAATGAAGTCTCTAGAGGGTCTAGCAGTCTGGAGTATGCCAAGACATTCTCCTCAAAATGAAGGACAAACTGCCATTGCTCAGCCTGCCACCACCACTTAGAAAGAAACATGGTGCTTGATGGGTCTCTTTAAACTCTGGAAATAACATAAACCATATTTCAGAGTGCTGCTCTTCCCCATTTCCTGAATAACCCATAAAGCTGCCAGTTTTAAATGGGGCCCAAGACATGAGTAGGTAGTGTAGCACATCAGTGCAGTAGTGGAAGATACTCTGCCATTTGGACCTTAAGGTCCAGCGAACTCAGTGGTGTGCCAAGTGTCTGTGGTAGATGATAAAGTAGCTGCAAAAACCTACCAGCAGGCCCTAAAAGGAGAATCACAACACAGACCACGAAGCATAGAGCCCAAGCTGGAGAATTTCTCAGCCTCGGCATTACTGGCATTCTGGTCACTCCTGACATTGTGAGGGGACTGTCCTGGGCATGGGAGGATGATTAGCAGAATCCCTGGCCTCTGCCCACTAGATGTCAGGAGGACTTCCCCAAATTGTGACAAACATAATGTCTTCAAACATTGCCAAATATCCCTGGGGAGCGAAATTGCCCCTGACTGAAAAGCACTGCTCTAGAATAAAGCCATGCCCTCTTCTGCAGATGATTCTCGTTCTGAGAAAGAGCTCCTTGCTTGGCCTCTGGGCTCTGGTAAAGACTGCCTATGTGGCACCAAAATGAACATATGACGTAATCTACTCTTAAGAACTGGGTGTTCTGACCCACCAAGCCATAAAGATGAAGGTGCTAGCAGCATTCTTTCATTAAGTGGAAGTGATACGGTGTGTCAGACATCAGCTTTGCCTCTCCTTCAGGGCACACGAGAAGATTATACTTCTCTGCCTTCTTTAAGTCAGATGTGATCTCATGACTTGCTGTGACCAATAAGCAGAAATGATTCCTGCAGAAGTATTTAATTGCCAGTACGGACTCTCCAGCCTGTTCTTCTCTTGCCACTACGCTAACAGAAGCAGAGGTAAATACAGAAATGCAGTGCTGACCCGCCATATAGAGAACAGTTGCCCTGGAGTAACTCAGACTTGCAGCAGATTTTACAGGACAATAAAAAAATCTTTTTTTTAAATTTTAAGCCATTATTTGAAGATTGGTTATCACCACTACATAAGTAGCTAATCTTGACTACAGTGGTTATATATATGATGAGGTTAGAGGAGGCCCTAAAAGCACAAATAAGCCTTAAAAACAAATGGCTCAGACACTTACGGCATGTACTTCTACTGAATGTCAACTCTCCTTTAATCTATGGCCTTGCAGAGTTCCCTACGACCAAAGAAAGAAGAAAGAAAAATTCAGGCCAGGTTTACACATGGTTCCATATGATATGCTGGCATTACCCCTACATAGAAGTGGCCCTCCAGGACAGAAGAAAAGGGAAATCCTCCCAGTAGGCAGATTTTCAAGCAGTTGTACCAGTCGTTCACCAAGCATAAAAAGAGAGATGACCAGAGGTACAGATCTACGGTTTGGCTAGACAGGCTCTGTCACCAGTACTTGCTCAGGATGCTCATGAACAAAATGGCCCTGTCAGTAGGAATAATAATTATACCCTGGTCTCTACACAGACTTCCCCTCATCAATACTAATCTACAATTCCATTATATGCCAGGCTGTCTCACACCTCCACGCATTTTCTTAAGCTACTCTCCTCCCTGGAATGCCTCTCCTCTACCCTCTAGCCCAGCCACCCTACTCTTCTTTCAAGACTCAGACCAACCAGCCCCCTCATCTATAAAGCCTTTTCTTAGTGTACTACTCTGTATTCATTCAAGGGATCCCCGTCACTCACAAGTTCTCAATCTAGAGTCCACAGACCCCCAGGGATTTGTAGATAAAATGTATAAAATTTGTTGGGAAGAAAATTATACTATTTTTACTAATCTCTAACTAAAATTTATAATTTCATTTGATTATGAACGTAGGCAAAACAACAAAACAAAAAACCACAGTATTTTCTGTCACTTGGTCATGGAGAGATATCACAGGTATGTTCATATCAAATTACAGTTGTTGCAGACATCAAAATATCACTTATGCTCATCACTACTTCATGCCACGTTTCTCTGGTTAAAGAGCTTCTGCCCCATCCTGGATAAGAATGTTGTTTCCAACAACAGTCTCTCTTCTAAAAGGTACACAGAACATTGAGAGTGATTCTTTTAGGACCTCTTTCTCTTGGCTTTAGGGAAGGGAAACAGCCCTCACTCCTTACCTTTAGGAAGCAGAGAACAGCTGACTTCTTTCCATTGACAATGCTCTTCCAAAAGGGTCACCTCTCCCTCTCCATCTTAAGCCTCTTATAAATTGATGGGGTTGGCAGAATCAAAGTGATAACTAGTCCCAACAGCTCACAGCACTTAATACCTTCTGTTCTCAGAAACCTATGTACAGGTTTATTAGTCCTATTTTTTTTTTTTTTTAAAGATTGGCACCTGAGTTAACACCTGTTGCCAATGTCTTGTTTTTTTCTTCTTCTCCCCAAATCCCCCCAGTACATAGTTGTATATTCTAATTCTGAGTGCCTCTGGTTGTGGTATGTGGGACACTGCCTCAGCATGGCCTGATGAGCAGTGCCATGTCCGTGCCCAGGATCAGAACCGGCAAAACCCTGAGCCACCGAAGTGGAGCACACTAACTTAATCACTCGGCTACAGGGCCGGCACCTATTAGTCCTATTATGAAACCATCACTTCTCTAGGGCAGGGAGTATGTCTCAGTTGTGTTTGTATTTCCACTTCCTAACAGGGCCTGGCACATAGTTAGCACTTAATTCGTGTCTGCTGAATTAAGTGCTTTACAGCAACAAGTGGGCAGTCAGCACAGAAGACAGGTGTGTGAAAGACTACCAGTGCCTATCCAATATAGATCCTTACCTCCACCCTCACTGAACTAGTCTATGTTTAGCTAAAAGCCATTTCTGAATCTTACTTATAGCTAAGTGTGGCCGAATGACTAAGTTCTGGACAATGAGATGAGAGGAAAAAATGTGTAGGGAATTCTAGAAAAGAGTCTTAAAGATGAGTGGTGTGCCCCTTTTGTCCTCTGCCTTTCTTCTTCCTTCCTTCTGTCTAGAACATTGATGTGATGGCTGGATTTCCAGGAACCATTCTGTGATCTTGAGAATGGAATCCACATCCTAAGGATGGCAAAGGAAGAAGACAAGGACAAGACAAGACAACTCTACGGAGTTGCCATATCAGTGCTAGACTGCCTATTTCTGAATTTTTTTTCACAAGACAAAAAAATGAACTACTGTCTTGTTTAAGCCATGGTTATCTCTTATCTCTGTTTCTAGCAGCCAAACACAATTCCTAACTGATAAAGTATGAAAGAGAAGCCAGCAACAAATCTATGGTCCAGCAAGACCATATGAAAATAAGAGGTTAGGAAAAATGAACATTTTAATGGAAGATGTTAAAACAGGTGTTTAAAATCTGTTCAAATAAATAAACCAGTGACTTTTTCAACCTTCTTGCTTCCTTCAGGTTTTCAGCAAACATTGCTATAGCACAACAATCAGATAAGGCTGCTTCTCCCACATATTATGTACACTATTCTACTTCATAAAGATTTTGAACCTGTCCTTCCTGGCTTGCCATTTAATGTCTTTTGTACATGTATTTTTACTTCTACTTTTTAAGTCTCAGCAAAGCTTTGCACAAATTCTTAGAGTGACTGTGTCATTTTTTTGGACTGTTATTCATCCTTACATTAAGAAAACGAAAAATAATCTGATCTCTCTATGGACTACTATTAGAGACTGAATTTTTGTGTCTCTCCAAAAATCATATACTGAAATACTAACCCCTAATGTGATGGGCCTCTGGGAAGTAATTAGGTCATGAGAGTGGAGTTCTCATGAATGCAATTAGTGCCCTTATAAAAGAGACCCCAGAGAGCTCTCTCATCCCCTTTGCCATATGATGCTATAGTGAGAAGACAGCCGTCTCTGAAGCAGGAAGTGGGCCCTCAGCAGACACAGAGTTTGCTGGCACCTTGATCTTGGACTTCCCAATCGCCAGAACTGTGAGAAACAACTGCTTGCTGTTTAAACAACCCAGACTCTGGTCCTTTGTTTTAGCAGCCCAATCTGACTGAAACAGAAGTCCTTTTCTATTTCTCCACTCCCTTGAATTTGGGCTAGCTTGCTGAGTTGTTCTGACCAACAGAATATGGTGGAAGGGTCATTAGATATATAAGTTCCAAAGCCTAAACCTCAAGGAGGCCTTGCAGCTTCCACTTTCACCTTTTTAGAACACTACCCTGAGAATGCCATGCAAGGACGCCACACTAGCTTACTAGGGAATGAGAAGCCACACTGAGAAGAACTGAAGCATTTTAACGGACAGCCAGCACCAACTGCAAACATGTGGATGAGGACATCCTGGACCTTCCAACTCAGTCAACTCTCCAGGTAGATTGAGCTGCATAAGAGAGTCAAGTGAAACCAACAGAGGAACTGCTCCGCCAACCTACAGAACCATAAAAAATAATAAATCTTTTTGTCCTAAGTCATTAAGTTTTGGGGTAGTGTTTGAGGCAGCAATACCAAACAAACAAACTTTAAAATAACAATACTTAAAATAACAGTTTCTCGAATGTGAGAAAAATCACTTTAGATTTTTCTGTTTTTATCTTTAATTCACCTATTACAGTATCTTGGAAGTCACGCTGACTCCAATGCTTCATTCCACTGTGATTAAAAAAAAGAAATTAATTTATTAAAATATAATGGGCAGCCATTAAAGGATTTTGTGTGAAGTGGGTAATACGTGATAGGCACTTTAGAAAGAGCACTCTGGTTGCACTGTAGAATGGACTGGAGGGCAAGGTGACTAATAAGAAGATTGTTGGAATGGTCCTGGTGAGAGGCCTGGTAAGAGGTTAGAGGCCCAAACCATCACCGCTGCTGCTGCTGCTGCTACTATTACATTATTTATATATTTATGATGCACCAAGTACTGTAATAATAACCTTATTTAATCCTTACAACAACTGTTTTAAAAAATTTTTTATTTTGGAATACTTACAGATTCACAGGAAATTCCCAAACTATGTGCCAGGAGGTCCTAAGTACCCTTTGCCCAGTTTTCCCCAATGGTAACATCTTGCTTAACTATAGTAAAATACCAAGACCAGGAAATTGACACTGGTATAGTCCACAGAGGTTATGCAGATATCACCAGTTTTACAAGCACTCACTTGTGTGTGTGTGTACTTCTATTACAATTTTATAACATACGTAGATTTGTGTAACTACTACCACAATCAAGATATAGAACTGCCCCCTTGTAGTCACCCACTACCCTCTCCCTGATCCCTAACACCTGGCAACCACTAATATGCTCTTCATCTCTATAATTTTGTTGTTTCAAGAATGTTATACACATGGAATCATACAGTATGTAACCTTTTGAGAGTGGCTTTTTTTCACCTGAGAGCCATCCAAGTTGTTGCATGTATCAATAGCTCATTCCTTTTTATTGCTGTATAGCAGTCCATGGTATAAATATGCCACAGCTTGGTTTTTTGGTTTTTTTTTTTGAGGAAGATTAGCCCTCAGCTAACTACTGCCAATCCTCCTCTTTTTTCTGAGGAAGGCTGGCCCTGAGCTAACATCTGTGCCCATCTTCCTCTGCTTTATATGTGGGATGCCTACCACAGCATGGCATGCCATGCGGTCCCATGTCTGCACCCAGGATCCGAACCAGTGAACCCCAGGCCACCAAGAAGCAGAACGTGCAAACTTAACCACCCACAGCTTGTTTAACTATTCACCTATTGAAGAACGTTTGGGTTCTTCCCAGTCTTGGGCTATTAGGAATAAAGCTGCTGTAAATATTCATGTACAGGTTCTTGTGTGAACATATGTTTCAATTTCTCTGGAATAAATGCCCATGAATGCAATTGCTAGGTTGTAAAATTCTGTTTTAAAGATAAAGAAACTGAGGCTATAAATGGTGGAGCTGGGATTCTAATCTAGATAGCCTGCCTCTAGGTCCTAACTCTTCATACTATTTCTAGTGGTTGTAGAAACTGACAGAAGAAATGAAATTAAAGAAGGTAGAGTCACAACCTAGCATTGCTCAGACAAGGAGTATATGAATAAAGTGTCAAAGAGAACACCAGCTTCCAGCTTCAGCACATCAGATAGATGATAAAAGAAAATATGAATTCACTTTTAGACATATTGTATTTGAGGGATCTGCAGGTCATCCTCATCTAGCAGGCAATTAGATTTCTAGAATAAGAGCTAGAAATCAAGAAAAATCTCTGGATTAGAGACATAGATTTGAGAATCATTACATTTAGACGTAACTGAATAAATAAGATCAGAGGGACAGAGTATGGAATGCGAAGAGATTTGACAACACAATCCTGAAGAACAGAAACATTCATTTCCTCTAGTTTTTTCCCATAAACAATAAACAGTATGTACTGTGACAGACTGCAAACTGATATTAACTTTACATCTTACAAGCACTTCATGTCTACTACACGAGCTTTACAATCATCTTATAAAGTAGAAAGGACAGTAGTATACTCTCCCCTTCTAACTCCCTTTTTCATTTAAAAAGAAAGATCTAAAAAAGGAATATATGCTGATTAAAAAGCCTCAATACT